>NW_026619891.1:0-6567 GCF_000801105.2 Raphanus sativus | reverse complement strand
TTAGTCATTTATGGTAATTCTGTAGGTTTTACTTAAGGAAAGAAAAGAAAATAATAATTATATCTACCGGAACAATCATAAATGATTCTATCGTAAATATCATATCATCATATCATATAGTTTAACCAACAAATCTATCTAGCAACATATAAAAATCGAATGTGGACCTACTAATTTCAATTAAATTTAATTGACTACCTAATTGAGTGACACCTAAGCATTGGAGTCTTTTTTAATTATTACAAAATTGAGGTTACAATTTTTCAAATGTTTCTCCTTTAATATATAGGGGATTGCTTCAAAAACGGAGGAGCTACAATTTCCTTACTCCGACAAGATTTTAACTCAAACAGAAGCAGATGAGGATTTTCTATTATCTTAATCTTCTTAGAGATGATTTTGTATAATAATTATAGGAACCGAGAAGAAAATATGAGCTGCGAAATCCCTTAAGCTGCATACATATAGGGTTTGAAAACAGTTGACGAAGCCATGGGAGGCGAAAGCATTTCGTATTTTTCTCAGACCAATTAAATGTTTTGCTTTGTTTGGATATGTGACCCATGTAAATCAGGGCAACATAACCAGCACTCACATCATCTCCTCCCTTCCGCCTTCGTCGACTCAAATTACACCTCTTTCACAGTTTTGTAACCGACAAAATTAAGCCGAGACACCACTCCTTGGCAATTATTTTTGATGTTTGTGATTCGTTTTTAATCTGTAGTTAGACACAACATCTTAATCATTTTGTGACTCACAGAATTCTACTTTATTTCTTTGGCCTTCACTCTAGTGATTGCGGTAGTTGTTGATTCGATTTGATTTTAGTTGTTCTAATAAACGACATGTTTCTTAGTACTGTGCTACGACTTCTCTTTCATCACATGAACTTATTTCGTTATTTGTCTACAATAAGCTGATTGATTCATAACTTTTGTACTTTGGTTAAGAAGGGCTCATATTGAGGAGCTCTAAGAAGTGAAGCTTTTCAACAATCACTTTTTCTCACCTTCATAGTGTCTCTTTTGAAGAAGTTATCCCCGCTCATTGGTGTGGTGCTGCTCTTTATTGACGACAATGTACAGCTTCATAATATCGACCCTCTTAATCCCTTTCCCGTTGTTATATGTAGTCACATATATGAAATTTTCACATGGCTATGTTATTCATTGTTTTTTTTTCTTATATGAGATTTTACCTTGTTAGAAAATCTCTATTTTTCTTTCTCTCGGAAAAGGTTTTGTAATCGCATTATTCCCAATCAATAAAAATGCCTCTGAGCGACTTTCAATCAGATATTTTTCTATCAACTTCTTTTTCGATTTCGTGTGATTAAGCAGTGAATCCGGACCTTCCAGGAAAGTTAGGCTTACTTGACTTTCTTCATGTACTCAGTAAAATCGACGGTGTGAATTTCTGTTCCCACATACATCTCACAGAGAGAAGTAGACATGTGTTGGAATCAAGTTAGACGGAGACCAAACAGAATTGTGCTGGTTAGTCATAGTTGATGCCAACCACCTTTGCGTTGAGCTTATCAACTCATCATACCAGGTTCCTTCCACCACGGTCGCCGGTGCCAATTTCATCACTCTTCAAACATCCACCTTTAAAAAGCATACACAACTTTAATTCCAATCATCTCAAACCATCAATAGTTGGAAAGTTTCATTTAATTACTCATAATGATTACTAATCGTAAGAGAAAAATTATTACTCCCGCGCAGCAGAACGCATGAGCTCGGTGAAAAAAGATGAAGGGCAATTAAAGGAACAGCCGGAATTGGTTTCAAAACCATGTAACTTTGTGGTAAGATGAACAAAACAAAAGAAAAGATCCAAATTTTTAGATAGATTGAAATTTATTTATTTCTAAACAGAAGAAAAGATCTAAAACTGAACGGAAATACACGCAAAAGAAAATAAAAAACTAGTACCCGGTGTATTGTAAATCTCGGCTCCCTCTCTCTCACTAAGAAAACCGCCATGTCTTCAACTCGGAAAGGGAGATATGGGAAGCAGCCATAGTTCTTGCAGGAGTTTGTATGAGTTATGGTCTGGAAGGAGGGATGAATATGTGAGGACCATCAAGTCGAAGACGCTTATTTATAGGTTTATCGCAAAGAATCTGAAGAGATCAAATTTCTGAAGTAATGAGACGTAATTGAAATCAAATTAACTGTGTTTAATTTATGGTTTAAGGGCAAGAAGGTGAATCCGTTACAAAGATCTGGTGTACGACGAATAAACTGTGATTAAAGATTAAAGGTCGGTGTAGAAGACGATACAGAAACGTTTTCTACGTCTAATTTTGTGTCATATTAACTGAGGGCCCAAATATAACTATTATACAAAATCCACACAAATCAATATATAGAAAGCCCAAAAAAATATATACTGTAATAAAGCAAAACGTAGGAGTGAACAGTCTGACATTGCGAACTCTCCTTTCTTGTACAACGCTGATGTGGTGCTTTTTTGTCATCAGCATAAAGAACACACATACTCTCATTCGGTCTCTAAAATCCATGCCGGTAACTCTGCATTCATGTGAACAACAAAAAACGATTGTATCATGGCATTATGTGGCGATTTGTATGAAGAGATGATTCCTTTATATTAGTATAGATAGATATGTTTATATATTACAAATTAATTAATTAAAATATGGAAGTAAAAATCTACATTAAAAAGTGTGTAAGATTACACAACTTGAAATTCGATAATTAGATACCAGGGAACAAGATCTTTTTAGTGGAAATACATGTAACAATAGTAAATGTAAAAAGAAGAAAGTAGGAAACTAAGGAAAGTGGGAGGGTGGGTTCGGTTCATTGAACCCTCCGTATAAAAAGCAATATCTCAGCTTCGGGTTTTAGGTTCGGTAGTAGTCGACTTTTCTGCGGATAAGAACGCCTCTTAGTTCTTGTTTCTACACGCGCTTCTCTCTCTCTCCTCTGCTCTGTTTCCTCAACTCTCTCTCCTTCTGTTTCTCTCACTAAAAACTGGCGATCGAAGAGAATCAACAAGCTATTGTCAGAGAAATCATGGTAATAATAATAGTAGTCCATAAATAGAAATGTTTCAGTTTGTTTTCCTCAAATGGGTTTTCTTCATTTGGTTATAAATGCTCTGTTTCATCTTTACTTCAGAGATCGTTTCAAATTCCTCCAAGAAATCTCATTTTATCAGCTCTGATAATCTTATTTTGCCCAAATGGGTTCTTTCTAATAAGTTCGAATCTTTTCACCCAAACTGATTATGTATTGCTCTCTGTTCCAACAAGATTATTTTCTGGTATGTTTGTTTCTGATCCTCTTGAGATTATTTTTGATTAAAGGGAGCTGAAGAAGAAACCAACAAGAGTTGGCCTCCATGGCTTAAACCTCTGCTTCAAGAGAAGTTCTTTGTACAATGCAAATTACACGCAGATTCACACAAGAGTGAGTGTAATATGTACTGTTTAGACTGTACCAATGGTCCTCTTTGTTCTCTCTGCCTCTCTTTCCACAAGGATCATCAAGCCATTCAGGTTCCTATTTATTTTACTTTCTTTGAAACCATAAAGTTTGAACGTTCTTTTACTGAGAGAGAAAGAGAAAAATGATCATCTTTGGTGATTCTGATATTTGTATGTTGATTAAACTTACAGATAAGGAGATCATCATATCACGATGTGATAAGAGTCTCGGAAATTCAGAAATTTCTGGACATAACAGGAGTTCAGACATATGTGATTAACAGTGCTAAGGTTGTCTTCTTGAACGAGAGACCTCAGCCTCGACCAGGTAAAGGCGTTGTCAACACCTGCCAAGTCTGTTATCGCAGCCTCGTTGATTCCTTCAGATTCTGTTCTCTTGGTTGCAAGGTAAAACGAAATTTTCTCGAGAAAGTGAACAAAGTACAGTGAAAAAGGGTGAAAATACACAGTCAAAAAGATAGAAATTGTATTCAAACTGAAATTTGAAATCATTTGTATTATCTCAAAAATGACTTAGAAATATATTCAATTTAATTAGAAATAATTTAAAATATATTATTATCAAAAATATTTATTTAGTGAATTTTAAAACATTATTATTCTCTCATGAAAATGAGACAAAAAAGAGGTAACTACTTTCATCTTAAAGGAGTATTAACTTGGTTGTAAGCTAACTACTATTCAATTTTTTTGTATTGATTTTTTATTTAGACCGTCTTTTATTCTTCAATCGTTGTTTGATAGAAATTGAGAAAAAGATTTTTTTTGTTGAGTGGGCGAGAAAATGTGGGGTAATTAGTTTACAGAAAAAAAGTGAGGTAATCATAGCCATTCCAAGAAATTGTGGAGTTTGAAAAAAATTGAAATAAAAGCACTTGGGTTGAATATTCCAAGTCAATTTAAAAGCTTCGACCTTAAGCAACCTCTCATTTGAAAGGTCTTTACATTTTCATACGTTTCTTTCGTGGCTTTCGACATCTTTACCTTTGTTGTTTATAGAAGATATTTTATAAGAAAAAGATAATCCTACTATTTACATTGTCCTTTTTTTTTTTNTTGTAAACTAACTATTTACATTGTCGATAATTTATATTATGTTTTCCTTTTACTAGATCTCTGGAACGTCGAAGAATTTCGAGAAAAAAAGAAAGGATTGGACAAACAATATTTCAGATTCTGATGATTCGTATAGCAGTACTACTACTAGTATCGAGAGACTCAAGAAGAACAATGACGTTCTTAATAACAATAGTTTCACGCCATCAACACCACCACTATCGGCCGTAAATGGCCGAATAGTGAAACGAAGGAAAGGAATTCCGCATCGTGCTAAGGACTTCCGATGGTAATGTAGAATTAATGCTAGTAACACTCACCAGTAGTGGGGGGGGGGTATGGGTTTGTATATATATACCTGTAGTGGTCTAAAGCGATGTATAAAGAGAAGCTTAAAGTTGCCAAAAAAAAGAGAAGCTTAACATGATAGTGTGAAATAGTAGATACTAAAGGTTAAAAGTGGGGAAGAAGTGGGGAAGATTATAGAATGAAGAATGAAAGAAATGCTTTTGCCTGTATATTTTAGGCTCAAAGGGTAATATGTAAATACAGAATACTGTTTGTGGATCAAATAATAGTAATAAAAGTATGTGATACAATGCAAATGTTAATGAAATAAAGGCATTTTTAACATTCGATGTACTTGTTTCTTGTCTCTTTTATAGTATCTTATTTATTAATTTCTTTAATTATGATATCAATTTGTATCTTCTTAAAAGTGTATGCATAGCTAACTGATTCATTGAAGAGCCCAGAATAAGAAGAGAGTAACTTCACTTGATCATCTATTTGGTTTTTACTATGGAATCGTCTTCCTAGCTTTTAAAGTTGCCATTTTAAAAATATCTGATTTTAGTGATAGAACTAGTGGTGTGTCAGTGTTATGCGCGGACTGAGTAGCCATATTTTGAGTTATACAAATGAATAAAAGTGAGTTAAAAGGGTATTTATGAAGCTTTATTTTCATACTCGTTGATGATAATCTATTAGGTTTAGTAGTGAAGATTTATTAGAAGGTAATGGTGAACTGTAACAATAGTCATGGTATTTGATATTTAAATTTTGATATTCAACTTTTTCATGTGTGTAGTATTTTTGTTTCTTGTGGTTGTTTTTACGAGAAAGTAACGGTGCGGAAGAAAATTTATATTAATGAGGAGAAATAATTTATAATTATTTAAAAAAAAACCAAAGTAGAGAATAGGAAATAAATGATATTGGAAATTAGAACTTAATAAACCCCCTTATTAGTTATTTTTAATTAAGCTGACATCATAGATTATTTTCTTTACATACCAGACAACTTATTTTTGTGTGAAACCATTGAACAATGCAAGCAAAATGGAACTATGGCCGTAAGTAAGAGAGCAAAAATTGTTACCATTGTTGTAATTTTCGAAGTCGTGATGTTGCGTTTTGGTTGTAGTCTTGATAGTTAGAGTAACTTGAAGACCATTAGCTAAGATATTGATGTCTTCTCTTACTTCATTCATCATGTATTGGGTTGTTTTTTCAATAAGGAATATTGAATCAGGGTGGTGAATGTCATAGTATATGAACATGTATTCCATGCTTTCAGTTATTGAGTCTTTAAAATTATCTTGACTATCGATGATAGATGATAACTGGAAATCAATGATAAATTATTGCGTATTGGATATGTGGATGTAGGCTTGGAGTGTTTGCTTTGGGTTTTCACCTGAAAATCTTGTTTGATCTGAGAATCGATGAGATATAATATTGGTTACTCATTCTTAGACTATTTGTGGGAGCATAAAGTACCGTAGAAATGTATTATATAGGGTGAAGTTAAATAGATGATTTTATTTTCCTCTTCTAACGTTGGTTTTAAGGATCTTTTATGGGCTTTCTGAAAAATTGACTCAAAATTCAAAGTCAAATACAAAACTAATCTATGCTTTTTTTGAATTTTTTTTGGTCATCTTACCCCACAGGTTCGCATTATTCACGAAACTGCCATTAATTTTTTTTCTTTTTTTTTCGAAAGTGACATTTTCACTCTCTCA
>NW_026619890.1:0-6568 GCF_000801105.2 Raphanus sativus | reverse complement strand
GATTAAATCAAAGCAATTATCATAGATGGTCATTGATTTAGGAAACACATTTCTACAATGTTTTCCTAATATACAAGCCTCACAATCGCTTTTAAAAGTAATACTAGGCAACAGGATGTTCAAGGCATGAGAATGAGGATGTCCTAATCTAGCATGCCATATTACATCTTTAGGGAATTCAGAAACAGAATTGAAATAGCAAGATAAATCAGAAGCTGGTCTTGTGTCCTCAAGCAAGTACAAGTCTCCCTTGGTAACACCTTTCCCAAGCAACTTACTAGAATCAATATCCTGAAAAGACACACTGTTAGGCCTGAAAGTAACTTGACAATTCAAATCATTAGTCACTCTTTTAACCGACAGCAGGTTAGAAGCAAATGTGGGCATGTAAAAAGCTTTAGACACTTTGTCAAACAATTTTAGATCACCAACTCCTTCTATTGGAATTTTATCTCCATTTGCTATCATCACATTTCCTAAGGCAGGTTGAATGTTTTTAATCAAGCTTAAATCACTAATCATATGGTGTGATGCACCAGAATCAATAATCAGAGGTTTAGCAGTTTTAAAAACACTCATAGAGCTACCAACAGTGTGAGAAGCACTAAGAGAAGTACCAAGAGTTTTAGGTATACCAGATTCTTTTAAGGCCTTGATGAAAGCACTTAAGTCAGACTTTGTGATGATCTCATCTAGATTGGCCCTTGGTGTAGCATAGACTGATGCAGAGGTCATGGCACTCCCCACGCCACTGCTGCTTGCTCCCATAGGGTGTGGTGTGGTCGGCTCTGCCCCATCAGTTGAAAGGTTTGCTCTTGCATCCTGGTGCTGAGGGCGAGTTTCCCTGAACTTGTTTGGCTTCAAGTGAGGGTGAAGAAGCCAGCACTTGTCCTTTAGGTGACCTCTCTTCTTGCAATGGTCACAGATCAAGACTTTCTTCTCCTCTTGCTTGTATGCCTTGTTGGCCACAGCTTCTTCAGCCTGGTGAGCCATGTTCAGGTCTCCTTTGTTGCCAAATAAGCCCACTGATCCTTCCTCTTTCTGGATTTGAGCGCATACTTCATCCAGGTCAGGAAGCTTGTCAGATCTCAAGATATGCTTAATCAAGCTACCATAAGATGGGCTGAGGGTGAGCAGCAGTCCAAACACTTTATCCTCTTCACGCCTGGTTAGGAGAGTGGTAGGATCTGTTGTGTGTGGCCTTAGTATCTCCATCTCTGCCCAAAGAGACCTGAACTTGCCAAAGTGAGGTTGGAACTCTCCATCTCCTTGGTTAAGGGCGCCAATGGCTCTTTTCACTTCAAATACTCTAGTAAGGTTGGAGACATTTCCATAGACCTTGTAGAGAGTATCCCACAGCTGCTTGGTAGTCTCACAGTAGGAGTAAGACTCCATTATTGCTGGTTCAAGAGAGCTGAGGAGAGCTGAGAGCACCATGAGGTCTTCTTGACTCCATTTTTCTTCATCAGCTACCACCACTACCTCTTTTCCATCTTCTCCTTGGGTGATTTGCTTTGGAGCAGCTTCTGTTGTAGCATACTTCCATAAACCTCTTCCTCCAAGGGCTCTCTTCACCATCCTTGCCCAGAAGAGGTAGTTAACCCCTTTCAAGGTCACAGGTATGTTGAGATGTTTGTTGTTGTTGTTGTTTTCTTCCATTCTTCCTTCAGAATCGCCAAGAACTTTTCAAGAACAGGAGAGAGAAAGTTTAAAGAAAAAGATTGAAACAAGAACAGAGTGTTTGCGGAAGTTTGATTTAGGTTCAAGAGCTTTGTTGCTCTGATACCATGATAATTTGTATGGATTAAGAGAGTATGAGTGGAGATTTGTTAAGAACTATATGAAGAACAAAGAGATAAACCGAGAGAGAGACAAGAAAGAGAGAGAGAGAGGTTTGCGCAAAGTAACAAGAGAGAGATGAGGAAAATATTTCCCTTGCTTGATTCAGAACATGTTACAAGATATTTAAGGACCAACACATGAGCAAATCGACAATAACAGATACAATAAACTAATGAGAGATAGTACAAGAAGAATAAACAAATAGGAGAGAGACTGGTCGATCTTGGCTCGGCCAGACGAGTGATAGTGACCGTTCACAACGGTTCTCTGCCTCTGATCTTCCTTAGACAGACCCGTGACTTCTTCCTCAACGACTCTATTCTTCTTGTATCGACATCCCCTCTTGTTTCTAGTCAATGTATCCTTCCTTGGTGATTTAAATAAGACTCTTCCTTGCCTTGCACGACACACAATAGTAAACCATCAACTCTTCATGCGCATGCATTGTCTCTTATTCATCACCACTGTCTATGCTAGCTTCATGTCTTCACTCCTTATTATTGCTTCATGTCAACATGTGCTATGTCCTAGTACCAAGAGAGACCAGGAACAAGCTTGAAGCCAAAAGCACCAAGGCTATGTTCATTGGGTACTCTACAACTCAGAAGGGATACAAGTGCTTTGACACTGAAGCAAAGAGAGTTCTAGTGTCCCGGGAGGTTAAGTTCATGGAAGACAAAGGGTACTATGAAGGGAAGAACTGGGAAGAGCTTGAAGATTTAGCACAACCATCAGATAGAGCTGCTAGCTTGAGAAACATATTTGAGAGTCTTGGCATTGGTATCTCTCAGGATCCGAGAGGGCATCAACAGCCTAGCAATGCTGAGAGGGAAGGAACTACTCACCTGGAGCATGAAGGGGGAAACGAGTCTGGAACTGGAGGTTATGAAGATCAAAGTCCAGATAGTCCTGCTCAAGGTGGAGAAAGAAATCAAGAACAAGGATCAGTAAGAAGAAATCAAGAGGAAGTGGTACAAGAATCTGAAGTGGAGGCTGTACAAGAACCTGATGTAGAAGCTGTGGTACAAGAAGAAGTGGTAGAAGAACAAGAAGTGGTTCCACTAAGAAGGAGTACAAGAGTAAGAAAGGATCCTTCCACTTGGGTAAACACGAGAGTGTACTACAATGCCCAAGCTGTGGAGCATCCTTCTCAAGCTGTGTGCTCCTTTGCTGAGTTCCCGGAAGAGCATTGTGCATTCATGGTCAGTTTGGATGAAAGCTATGTTCCTAGAAGCTATGAAGAAGCTATGCTCATCCAGGAGTGGAGAGATTCAGTCAATGCTGAGGCTGATGCTATGGTGAAGAATGAGACTTGGTATGAAAGTGAACTACCAAAGGGAAAGAGGGCTGTGAGTTGCAAGTGGATATTCACCATCAAGTATCTACCAAATGGGAAGATAGATAGGCGCAAGACAAGACTGGTGGCTAGGGGATTCACTCAAACATATGGAGAAGACTATATAGATACCTTTGCTCCAGTCGCCAAGCTTCATACAATCAGAGTAGTGCTATCTCTTGCTGTCAACCTAGAGTGGGATCTATGGCAAATGGATGTGAAGAATGCCTTTCTTCAGGGGGAGCTTGAAGATGAAGTCTATATGTTACCACCACCAGGAATGGAAGGGATGGTAAAGCCAGGAAATGTATTGAGACTGAAGAAGGCTATCTATGGGTTGAAGCAATCACCAAGAGCTTGGTATCACAAGCTTAGCACCACCCTGAATGGAAAAGGGTTCAGGAAGTGTGAACTAGATCACACACTCTTCACTTTGGTAACACCAGGAGGTATCATAGTTATCCTTGTATATGTTGATGATATTATTATCACTGGTTCTGATAAAACAGGTATACAAGAAACCAAGGATTATCTCAAGTCTGTATTTGACATAAAAGACTTGGGAGAAATGAAATATTTTCTTGGGATTGAGTTGTGTAGATCCAAGGAAGGTTTATTCATTTCCCAAAGAAAGTATACACTTGATCTTTTGAAAGATGCAGGTGCTTATGGAGGCAAGACAGCCAAGATGCCAATGGAAGATGGGTACAAGATTCCGAGAGAGGGAGAGATAGAAGACAGCAAGAAGTTCCATGATCCTAAGCTATATAGGAAGCTAGTGGGGAAGTTGATCTATCTCACCATCACTCGGCCAGATATATGCTTTGCAGTGAATCAAGTGAGCCAGCATATGCAACAACCAAAGGAGCACCATTGGAGAATGGTGGAGAGAGTCCTTATGTATCTAAATGGAACACAAGGATTGGGAGTATGGATGGGGTGCAACAAGAGTACAGAAGTGGTGGGCTATTGTGATGCTGATTGGGCTGGTGATAGGAATGATAGGAAGTCCACAACCGGGTACTGCACCTTCATTGGAGGAAACATGGTTACTTGGAAGAGAAAGAAGCAGAAGGTGGTCTCATGCTCCAGTGCTGAAGCTGAGTACAGGGCAATGCTAAAGCTTACCAATGAGTTAGTATGGATCAAGGGAATTCTGAAGCACTTGGAGATCGAGCAAGCAACACCTATGACTATGCATTGTGACAATCAAGCGGCTATACACATTGCTACCAACTCTGTGTTTCATGAGAGGACAAAACACATTGAGGTTGATTGTCACAAGGTAAGGCAGATGATAGTCTTGGGAGTAATCTTGCCATGTTACACTAGAAGTGAAGATCAGTTGGCAGATATATTCACCAAGGCAGCAAGGCATAAGACAATGGAGTCCATACACATCAGGTTAGGACTCATTGATCTTACACCCATTCACTAGTCCCCTGATCATGAGGTCTTTACTCTTTTTCCCTCATCAAAGTTTTGTCCCAATGGGTTTTCTTTGATGAGGTTTTTAATGAGGAAGATCTCATGGTCCTTCCAAGCTCGACTTGTTCCACATGGTCTAGCTTGAGGGGGAGTGTTGAAATGTGGTGAGAAGAGATGAGAAGCATTGTGATTATGAAGAGGAGAGAAGAAGAAAATATACTTGAGAAAAGTTACCATGCAGTAAAAATAAAGTTACTGCATGGTAAATGGGTTTGAGGTAAAACCAGTGAGGAAAGCAATGTGTGAAACACTAAAGGAAGAAGAGGCTGAGCACAGTGATCTAACCAAGAGGGAAGAGTCGACCGTTTGAAGATAATGTTGCTTTAGCCAGTCCATGACAGGCTGTAAAGTGAGCTTTGGCGTGTGAGCATTCTCAGCCAAGTATGGATCACCTTGCCATTGACCTCACATGCTTGTAATAGTTTAGTGTTTGCGCAAACCTCCCTTAGCCTCTTGTATATATTTGAAACTCCTCTCATTAATCATAATCATACACTTTGAGACTCTTTTTCTCTCTACTTTAAACATGTCTCTCTCAAGTTACTATTAGATCTAAGAACACATTTCTCACATAATCACTCTCGTTCTCTTTCAATCTTCTCTTAATCTCTTAATACACTTTCTATTCTCTAAACTAATACCACAACTCCTTAGCTGTCTCACAATAGCTGTAAGCTTCTAGTATGGGTGGATCGAGTGATGCGTGTAGCACAGACATCACCAACATGTCTTCTTGTTCCCATTTCTCCATGGCTTCATCCGGAGCTTCTTCTCCATCTTCTCCTTGTGTAATAAGCTTTGGCTTTGGAGCTACTCCTGGTATGATATGCTTCCAAAGTCCCTTACACCCAACAGTGGTTCTCACCATCCGAGACCACACCAAATAGTTTGTTCCCTTGAAACAAACCGCAATCTTCATGTTGTTGTTGTTCATCCCACTCTCCATGTTGCAAGATGAAACCTTTTGTCTTGTATCTTCCTTGAACTTGTGTTGTAGATCTTGAAACCGCTTCTCACGAACCAGACTTGAATCCACACCCTTCTACTAAGCTTTCCCGAACCAAACTTGTGCAAAGAAACTCCTCACACCACAAAGAAACAAACTTGAGTTCAAACCCGACTTGATCTTCAAACTTCAAGAACACTTCTCTTTGGATCTTCACAAGGAATCACCAAAGAGTCCAAACGAACCCAGATCCTTTCAACCTGGCTCTGATACCATATTATTTTGTGTAATCTGAGTGTTAATGAAGATTAAAGAAGGTTGAAAAGAGATTAAGAGACTAAAGTATCAAGAAGAGTTCTTAGATTTAATAGTGTATAGTGAATAAGTCTAGAGAGAAATGAGACTAACTTTCTTAGCATATTATTAATGAGAGGATTACAAATAGATAGAGAGACTAAGACAAGGGTTTCGACAATGAACCTAGACAGGTTACTATACTAAGCATGTGAAGTCAAGGATAAGGAGAGCGCCATACTAAGCTAAACCAATCAGGTGCACCACATGCTTTGGCATCTTGACTAGATGCCTTTTACTTTCCAGACCATGACAGCCTGTATGCGCGCCTCTTCCCTCTTCCCTTAACGGTCACATGGTTTGTAATTCAAACCATGGTTGCGCAGCCTAACCTTCTACACCACTTGGAGTCTTTGCAACACTTTACTTCTCTTCACTTAGTTACCATTGTCACTGTGGTAACTATTGTAATAGTGAATAGTGTGCATTCACTATTCTCTATTCACTATTTGCCCAAACTCCCAAATAGTGTAGAAACCTCATCTCTTCCTTAGTCTCATCTCTTCTTCACTTAAGCCCCTCATCTCAACACCACTAATCAGTGGAGAATAACCAGGAAGTTGAATAAATCTCATAAGTGTTGTGAGCAAGAAGATATCCCA
>NW_026619889.1:0-6570 GCF_000801105.2 Raphanus sativus | reverse complement strand
AGGTGCCAGGAGGTGGTGCAGTATCAGCGTTGCTTAAGATTGGGATTATCGGTGGGCTTGGTCTCTACGGTGCCACACACAGTCTCTACAATGTCGACGGAGGTCATCGAGCCATCATGTTCAACCGTTTAGTCGGTGTTAAAGATAAGGTTAGTTAATGTTCTCTTCTTCAACTCAATGTTCCTAGCGGATCGGTTTGTGTGACATTATTTAGGTTGATTTGTTACCTCTGATATTATCATTTGTTGTTTCGTAGTTCTTCTCACTGAGCTTAGCAATCACAAGTATGCAGTTAGTAAGAAGTAATCTTGTTATTTACGCAGGTTTACCCTGAGGGTACACACCTTATGGTGCCTTGGTTCGAAAGGCCTGTCATCTACGACGTTCGTGCACGACCTTACCTTGTTGAGAGTACTTCCGGAAGCCGTGATCTCCAGATGGTACTCTGCTTTAACTTCAACAAGTTTGAATTTCTTTAGCATTAATGTCGACAAAACAACTTCATAAGCTCTGTGCGTTTGCGACTTTCAGGTGAAAATTGGGCTCAGGGTTCTCACGCGTCCCATGGCAGACCAGTTACCTGAGATCTACAGAACACTTGGAGAGAACTACAGCGAGAGAGTTCTGCCTTCTATAATCCACGAGACTTTGAAAGCTGTTGTTGCTCAGTACAATGCAAGCCAGCTTATCACTCAGAGAGAGGTATGGTATATACTTTGCCTCTTGTAAATATTCCACTTCTTAAGTTATATCGATACAAGTTTTAATCATGCGACTCCTCTCTCAGGCGGTCAGTAGGGAGATCAGGAAGATTCTGACACAACGTGCAACAAACTTCAACATCGCGCTTGACGATGTCTCCATCACTACCTTGACTTTTGGGAAGGAGTTCACAGCTGCCATTGAAGCAAAGCAGGTGGCTGCTCAAGAGGCTGAGAGGGCTAAGTTCATCGTTGAGAAGGCCGAACAAGACAAAAGGAGTGCAGTTATCCGCGCTCAGGTAAATAGACAACATTTATACATTTTCCATTTACCTTTTTAGGTTTTGAGTTTTGATAGTGTTGTTGTGTAACAAATGTTCTATAATGCCCTTGTGTAGGGAGAAGCCAAGAGTGCTCAGCTCATAGGTCAAGCAATCGCAAACAACCAAGCGTTCATAACGCTCAGGAAGATCGAGGCGGCAAGAGAGATTGCTCAGACCATAGCTCACTCGGCCAACAAGGTGTACCTGAGCTCTGACGATCTTTTGCTTAACCTACAGAAGATGAATTTGGATGTGGATCCAAAGAACTAGAGAGAGGCTTCTTAAGTAAACAAACGTGTTGTGGTTTGTGTCAGTAAACAAAAGCTGAGATCTTTGGATTGTTTAATACGTTTTAAGTTGTTCTTTTGGATCTCATGATATAAGCCTTCGTCCATCAAAAAAAGAAAGGAAAAAGAAACTGTCTTTGCATTAAAGGTTGCCGATAAAATATCTCAATGAATTAATGTACCAAGAGACAAAGGGAGATCTTTGTACATTTTTTCCATGATCAGTCCAAGGAATTAATATCGTATACAAAGCAATATAATGAAAAATGAAAATATAATGACAAAAAGTTACATAGACAAGATTGCACTGTAAATTTAAATTATTTTCATTGTGTTTATGTGTGTTGTTACTATAGTATATATATAATGCTTTACCTTCTCTTATTTGGTGACCAATCCATCCACATAAAATTTATTTTTAAGGGATAAAAGGTTGAGAGCCATGAACCAAGTGGTTCTGTATCCCGGTTTGATTAAACGAGATGATCGCAGGAATATTGTTATAATACTCACTAGCTCCATCTGATCCTCCACCACCACTGCCTTTAACGTTATGAAGATGGTAATGAAGGTGGCGACCACCACCACCACCACCACCAAGTTGATGGCCGTGACCATGGAGGTAAGGCCGCTCCTTTGCAGTAGCTACTGCAGCAACCGAGCCACCGCATTGGCGTGGTTGAGTCTGGTAGAATACTTTGGAGACGACCAGCTCGCCTTCTCTCTCTTCCTCGTTGGTGCCAAGATGATACTGATGCATAACCCAATTAGTCTTCTCCGGTTTCTTTTGTTTGCCGTAGTTCGTGTAGAGCACTAGGATTTTCTTGTACCCTCTCACTCTTCCTCCGGTGAGAACAGGCCTTGTTTTCCCGGTCTTGTGCCACCTTGTCTCGCCACCGACTTCCGAGTCAGTGTGGACTTTACGTCGCTTTCTTGTTCCGGTCGTGTATGCCTTCGACGGTCGGTGGAAGAAATGACGGACCGTCCCGTCCTTGCTCACACCTATGTGAACATTAATTATTGTCGAATTATTACTAATTAATTAGCATTTTTAGACGTAGTTTAATTAGGTGTCACACTGGTTGACGAAAAAGATAAGAATGACGTTGTAACTAATCAATTGGATTAGAAAATCAAAACAGTATGATATAGTTCTTCCTTTTTTTAGTTGTAAAAAATCTATTTAACTATAGGAAATCAATGACGAAAATGGATTGTCAAACCAATATGATAAGAAGATATTACATGCTTGAAAATTTCTTTAAAAAAACATGGCTTGAAAATAAATATAATCTATTAAGAGGGTGTAAAATTCGCTAAATGTACGAATTTTATCGTTTTAAAAAGTAGATCTATAATCAATTTAAAAAATATATTTTTTTTAAACACAAAAAATCATATTAATTATAAATGATTTGTTCTTCTTTTATGTCGGGTAGTTTGGACCATATTAAGACAAAAAAACAAACTTAATATTCCGACAGGATTGTAATTTGAAAAAGAAACAACATAGAATCACCTGGCAATTTCTCAGGATGGGTATAACAAATGCCGTTTTCACCTTCGATGGTACGGATAAACTCATCGATGAGAGGATGAAGCTTTCTTGCGTCGTCCCTTACCTTTCCTTCAAGATGCTCCAGTACCTCTTGATCCGTCGGATCGAACTTCACTCCGGCAGGCAGTCCCGGCAAGTCATGGATCCCCGCCTAGACCCATCATATTTTAATCAATAATCGAATAGTTTCCAAATCTATAGAAGCTACAGCTATAGAGAAATACGAACCTGTTCATGAAACTTGAATTTATGGCCACAAGAAGGACACGTTTTGTGACAAGAGACTGGAAATGAGGCTGCAGGAGAGTCAGCCGCTGTTGGGGAGGGAATGATTCTTTCAACTGTCTGAACATCGCTACGGTCATTGCACCAAGTCATGTTGTCTTCTGTATCTTAGTTTCCTCTTGTGCATTACCTCTCTTCTCTTCTCTTCATCCACACTTCTCACAACTTCATTAGAATAAACAAAGGCGTGAGAGAGAGAGATAGAGAGAAGGGAAAAAAGGTTAAAGATAGCTAAAGCATATGTGTCCTAAGTAGAACTCTTTGAGGTTATCTTGAGAAAGAGGAAGGAATTGAGTTCTTGTTCATCACTTTTTAAGCTGAGTTAATTGCTCTTTTTTTTGCCCTTGATTTTAACTTTGTACTATCCATGAGAGAGAAAGATAAGATAGGTCTATTATTAAATTTCATTTATAATGTATACGAATGTACTTGTATGCTATATAGTAAGAAAATATTCTTTTACGACTTAAAAAGTATGTCTAAACAAGGAAACATACATGCTAAGTAACAATGATAGGGAGAGGTACACCTACGATTGAAAGTAAAGTGTAAGTACATTTAACTATGAAACTCTTGAATCTTTAGTTTTACATTTATATATCTAACACTGATAAGATATTGGAACTTTTCTTGTTTTACAAGTATACTAGATTATGACCCGCGCTTTGGAAGCGCGGAATATTTTACGATGAAAAATTTTACTAATAACTTAACAAATATTTTGGTAACTTTTAAAGAGTATATTTAAAATATTTTTGCATTTAAATCAGTGTTTCTAAATTCAATCTGATTGTGATTATACCGGTTAATCTGGAGATCTGACAATTCAATTTAGGTTTTTAAAATATTCATATTAACAAAAATCACTAAAATTCGAGACTAACCGATTGAATTGATGAATGGCCAATATGTAATCTCATTTGATTTAAATTATAATAGTTTCATAATTTGTAATCTTTATAATCCAAATTTTAAAGTTCATTATTTTGCAATTTATGAAATTATGATGTTTCTACAAAATTTTAAAGAGAAAATGATAGATATAAATATTAAGATTAATTATTGTATTGTTTGGAAACATTGATAGTAGTAAAATATATTGTTTGGAAACATTGATAGTTGTAAAAAATAAGTATATTGTTTGGAAACATGAATAGTAGTATAAAGAAAAGAAGATTAATGATTTAATGTAGGTTTAACTATAAAGTATAAAATTGTATTTAATTTAAAAACTTACAAAATAAATGTTAGGTCCAACATAATGTTTCTGTTTTAATAAGATAGATATGCATTTATACATACTTTGGAGTAAAAGCACTTAATAGAATGAACATTACATTCTTTTTGTTTTGATACAATGGTATTCTGAATAATATGTTTATTAATAATGGATTATCGTAAGAAAAGAAGAAAACATTGCTTGGGTTTTAAGTTTGGTTTGGCTTCTACATGGCATGTATGGTGTGTGAGAGAGAAATGGACAAAGACTGGTCGAACAAAAAATATATGAAAACAAAAGAAAAACAAAACGATGTGTAAGCTTCCGTTTTTTTTGAAACCTTGTAAGCTCCGTTTTTTGATAAGAACATTCTTAAGTTATGACCCAAAATACGTTTATCTGGTCGTATTTTGTATGCGCTATAATATAATGTATCATGAAAAACTACAAAATCTGCAATTAATCAATTTATTAATCTGCTAATTTAGTGATACATGTACAGAATGATTAGAATCTAAAAATGAATATGAGATGGAGTGTCTTTGGGGCAAGGTGTTGCTGATGGTCTGTGAGAGCTCAGACGTGATATGGTAGAAACAAAACTAAGAAAAAGAAGTTAAGGTCCAATGTCAACCTAGAGTGTATGCAAAGATATTATTGCATCAGCTTTTTTTTTTTTTTTTTTTTTTTTTTTTTTTTTTTTTGCTCAAATTGAAATTTTATTAAAACATAAAAGTTTTACAACAACCCATACATAGACACCAAAGCCGGCAATAATAACATAAAAATTTATTATTGCATCAGCTTATACTTATAATTTACACATCTGTATATATATATATTTTTCTCAACATCTCTATCTGTATAATATAACATCTACTTACTGAGATAGTATACTACGCAAGAATTACTTTTAACAAATTAAAAACATTAGAATGTTGATTTTGATTTTGATGATATTTGTACGTGTCTAGTATAAATTTTTAATATAATTGTAGGTCGTGCAGAGATAGAATATTTATAGCCAGTTTCATTTTTTCCCTTTTTATAAATAGTTAGTTTCAAGTTTCAACTATTTGAAATCTATGATTATAAAAAATTGATATACATGCGTAGATGTATTATAATTATTTTTAACTTTTCTTAAACATCACTATATAAATTTCAAAATTATGAAAAGCAATATTGTGGGTGATTGGTTGAGCTGTCAGCCTGTAACTGTAAAAAAATTATTTTAGACTTTAGTCTGTAAATAAAATTTGCTACAGCTAAAAAGATTGAGTTTTAGAAAACAAGGCTTTTAAAGCCATTTTTTTATTTTTTTGCTGTAGCTTTACTTTTTTGGTTGTAGCTGTAAAAATTAATATAAAGTCTGGTTGGTGATATTTAGGGTTGTAGACAAAAATTAAAGCTAAAACCACTTCCTACAACCCAACCAATCACCTCCTGCAATTGGAATTTAATTTTTTTTTTTTTTTTTTTTGTAACATGTTAAGCTATATTGGAATTAATTTGTTATAAGATAAAATAAAAATAAGAAGCTAAAACTTTAAAAATAGAAAGAAAAAGAAAGTTAAAAAGTGAGTCATTATTCTATTTATTAACGTAGGCTTTTTTCATGCATAACAAGGAACCTCGACCTTTTCTTTTCTTTTCTTTTTGTCGTCTAATTTCCCCTCTCCCGCTAATATTGAAGACATGTTACAACAAATGTTAGCAAACTAAGAAAAAAAATTACACTTATATAGTTAGTGTTTCTGTTGGGAAAACTTTTGTTTGCTTGCTGTTTTTTTTTTGCTTAAATGTTTGCTTGTTGTTTTCATGCGTAGAAATTTGTCATTTAAGAAATTGAATAACATGGTCAATGTTTTTTTTTGGTAGCATGTTAAGCTTACCATTTTCTGAAAGAAGTTTACAATGTTGTTGTTGAACAACTTATTACAAAGGGAAACAGAGGAAGAGAGAGCATAAAAGATAAACAAAAGAGAAGAACAACATAAACAAAGGGAAAACAGTTGCAGAAACTAACATGGTCAATGTTTTGGCTATTTGGTAAAAATACAAACATAACTTTGTTATGTCGCATCCACCACCACCACTATATAAATTAACTGTGAATTCACTTTTATTACTTATAACTGTCTAACTTCTGGTGTATGATATTAGATATAGAAGCCATATCAGTCACTAATGTTCT
>NW_026619888.1:0-6573 GCF_000801105.2 Raphanus sativus | reverse complement strand
TGAACCGGAAGCAATGTGGTCGGTTGGATGGGAGATTGATTCTGAACCAAGGTTGAATGTGGAGATGATGAAACCGGCTTGGTTCTGGACAAGTGATCTGAATTGGATTGGACCGGCTGAATCTTGAACTTCAATTGAACCGGCTTGGTCTTGTATCTTCAATTGGACCATCTCTTTAATCAGTAGCTGGTTCTGGCCGGTTTGTCCATCTTGATCTAGGATTTGTTGGACCGCCTTGGAGAACCCTTCTCTTATGGCCTTGGTTCCACTCCTAATGGTCGGACCGCGCCTAATTATGGGAACCTCTACTTGGATGGCCTCATCATTCCCTCCCCCTTGAAAAGGTTCTGGCCTCAGAACATCATCATCTGCAAGAAAAGGGGCAAATCAGATACATTGAACGTATGGGAAATCTTAAACTCACCTGGAAGATCAAGCTTATAAGCATTGTCATTGATCTTTTCAAGAACCCGGAAGGGTCCAGTCCCTCGAGGTGATAGCTTGGACTTCCTTGCTTCATGAAATCTTTCTGGCCGCATGTGCAACCACACCAAGTCTCCTGGTTCGAACAAAACTTCCTTCCTCTTTTGGTCGACCCGCGCCTTGACCTTGGCCGCCTGTGCTTCTAGCTTCTCCTTGACCCTTTGGTGCAAAGTCTTAACAAATTCCGCCTTGTGGGCTCCATCTCGACTGCGGTAAATAGGACTGGGCAGTGGAGAAAGGTCCAAGGGAGTCTCCGGCTGAAAACCATAGACAACTTCAAAAGGAGAAAGATCAGTAGTAGAGTGTCTAGCATGGTTATAAGCAAACTCAATAAAAGGCAGACAAGTTAACCAGTTCCTTAAGTTCTTACCGACCGTAGCTCTCAATAACTGAGAGAGTGTACGGTTTACTACCTCGGTTTGGCCATCTGTCTGTGGATGGCAAGTGGTCGAGAACAACAGCTTGGTACCAAGTTTACCCCATAAAGTCTTCCAGAAATGGCTTAAGAACTTGGTGTCTCGGTCAGATACGATGGGCCTAGGCATGCCATGTAGACGAACCACCTCTTTGAAGAACAGGTTGGCGATTTGGGTGGCATCATTGGTTGTGTTACAAGCAATGAAATGAGCCATCTTGGAGAACCTGTCCACAACAACAAAAATGGAATCCTTGTGGTCTATCTTGGGCAAGCCCAGCACAAAGTCCATAGGAAGATCTACCCAAGGGTGGTCAGGAATAGGTAAAGGCATGTATAAACCGTAAGGATGTGACATGGATTTTGTCTTAAGGCAGACAATGCACTTGGTGCACAAGTTCTTAACGTCCTTCCTCATGTTTGGCCAAAAGAAATGGTCGGTTAGGACACTTAGAGTTTTATCTCTACCAAAATGTCCCATGTGGCCGCCACCATGGGCCTCCCGAACCAGCAATTCCCGCATGGACCCTTGGGGAATGCACAGTTTCTTTTCCTTGAACAAGAAGCCATCTTGTTGGTAAAATGGGCCGGCTGCCATCTTGGTAGTTTTCCTGAAAACTTCTTGAAAATCAGGGTCAGTAAGATAAGAATCCTTAATATACTCAAAACCCATGATCTTAGCCTCTATGGTGGAGATAAGAGTGTGTCTCCGGGACAGTGCATCGGCCACCACATTGTCTTTGCCCTTCTTGTACTTAATCACATAAGGGAAAGTCTCCACAAACTCTAACCATCTGGCATGCCTCTTCTTGAGTGTGGTCTGACCTCTTAAGTGTTTAAGAGTCTCATGATCTGTATGAATAACAAACTCTTTAGACAAAAGATAATGTAGCCAAGTTTCAAGAGATCTCACTAGAGCATAAAGCTCTTTGTCGTAGGTGGGATAATTGAGGGCAGCTCCACTCAATTTCTCACTGAAAAAGGCTACTGGTCGGCCTCCCTGAGTAAGCACAGCTCCTATGCCTGTACCTGATGCATCACATTCAATCTCAAAGGTTTTATCGAAGTTGAGTAAGGACTGGTGCATGAGTCAAACTATATTTAAGCTTGTTAAAAGACTCTTCTTGGGCAGGACCCCAAGTAAAGGATACATTCTTCTTGATCACATATGTCATTGGAGCAGCAATGGTACTGAAATCCCTGACAAACCGTCGATAGAAGCTGGCCAGACCATGAAAACTGCGGACATGGCCTATTGTGGTCGGAGTTGGCCAGTCTTGGATCGCCTTGATCTTTTCTTCATCAACCTTCAGTCCCTGTGAACTCACAAAAAAACCTAAGAAAACCAATTCATCAGTACAAAACACACATTTCTTTAGGTTAGCATAAAGTCCCTCTTGCCTCAATGCCTTCAGCACCTGCTCTACATGATAAACATGGTCGGATAAGCTCTGACTATAGATCAGTATATCATCAAAGTACACAACCACAAACTTACTGATGTATGGCCTTAGAACCTCGTTCATAAGCCTCATGAATGTGCTGGGGGCGTTGGTAAGGCCAAATGGCATCACAAGCCACTCATACAAACCTTGTTTCGTCTTGAAGGCGGTTTTCCACTCATCACCTTCCTTCATACGAACTTGGTGATATCCACTCCTGAGATCAATCTTAGAAAACACAGTAGAACCACTTAGTTCATCCAACATATCATCTAATCTAGGTATAGGGTACCGATATTTGATGGTTATGTTGTTGATGGCTCGGCAGTCCACACACATGCGCCATGTTCCATCCTTCTTAGGCACCAATAAGACCGGGACCGCACAAGGACTTAGGCTCTCACGGATATAGCCTTTGTCCATGAGTTCTTGGACCTGCCTCTCCAACTCCTTGGCCTCTTCAGGGTTAACACGGTAAGCGGCTCGGTTGGGCAGTGGTGCGCCTGGTACAAGGTCGATCTGATGTTCAATGCCGCGGATGGGGGGCAAGCCGGCGGGTATATCATCAGGGAAGACGTCCTTGTACTTCTCCATGAGGTCTTGCATCTCGCCAGGTAGCTCTTGTGCCTCAAAACCTGCAAAACAACCTTCCTTAAAGACCATTAGTAGCACCTGCGTCTCACGAGATAAAGATTTAAGAACTTGGCCTGAAGACATATAAAGGTTGCTTTTACTTACCTTTCCAGCCTGGTCCATTGATTTCTGCATATCATGGACTTCTTGTGGACTAAGGGGAGCTAAGCTGTGCTTCTTGTTGTTATGGCAGAAGCTGTAGACATTGCTCCGACCATGGTGGATGGTTTCCTTGTCAAATTGCCACGGCCTGCCAAGAAGTATGTGGCCGGCTTGCATAGGAACAAAATCACACTTCACCTGGTCATGGTACCTGCCAATACTAAAAGACAGAACAACTTGCTCGGCTATCTTGAGCTCAGTCTCATCATTGAGCCACTTGAGTCGGTATGGTCTCGGGTGTGGAGTCTTGATCAAACCTAGCTTATCAACAAGATACTTGCTAGCCACATTAGTACAAGAACCACCATCAATGATCAAGCTACATACCTTTTGTTCCACACTACATCTTGTATGGAAGATGTTTTCTCTTTGGACGGTTTCAGGATCAAAGAGTGCACTGAGGGATCGTCTGGTCACTAGTAACTCACCAGTCTCAGCATAATCGACCAATTCCTCATCAGATGCATCTGTCTCCAACTCGGCCTCATCTTGGGACTCGTACTCCCCATCGGCCTTAAGGACCATCACTCTCTTGTTCGGACAATCTCTAGCATAGTGTTCTTTTCCCTGACATTTAAAACAAGTAATATCACGACTTCTCTGATTTTGAACTTGACCCTTACCTTGGTCAGATGAACCGGCTCTAGTTGTGTCAGCTTGGTTCTTCTTGAACTGGTTCTCCACTTCTATGGATTTGTTCTTTTCAGCACCTTTGGAACCTGGTTGAGACCACGCAGGTTTGCTCCGGCTAGTGGCCGCATTCTTCCTCTTGATATGGCCCTCAGCCTGGACGGCATAGTGCAAGAGATCATTGAAGTCCTCGTACGGTTGGCGCTCCACCTTCCGTGCAATCCGATCGTTCAGCCCCTCCAAGAACTGAGACATCATGGACGCCTCAGACTCGTCCACTTCCAATCGGTTCCTTAGAGCCTCAAACTCTTCAAAATACTCCTCCACGGACTTAGTTCCCTGAGACAACTTACGAAAACGTTTTAGTAAATCTCTAGGATAATGTGATGGAATGTACCTCGCTCGGAGTTTGGTTCGCATCTCAATCCAGTTTTGGGCTCTCCATACTGGACCGGACTTAGCAACATCTCGATCCCACCATGATAGAGCATTATCAGCAAGGACTTACATCTCTACCACGTCTCCCACCTCGAGCGGCCTGGTTTGCACCTCCACGATCTGGTGGCTCATACTCAGACTCATCTTCCTCCGACTCGGACTGCGGCTGGTTGAGGTAAGGGCCGAACCTTCTTGCAGCCGGCTGGCCATTGGGTTGGTTCCGGTTTCCCTGACCCATGAGATTCATTTGTGCAGTCAAGGCATTAAGGGCTTCCGTGAGCTGAGCTTGTCCGGCCTGCAAGGCTTGGAGTTGGGTGTTGATCTCAGCTGCACCATTCAAGTCTCCCATATCTCCTGGAAAATAAGAAAGACAAGAGGATCAAGTGCAAAGGGAATTGACAAGAAAGAAATAGAAAGAAAGAAGAAAGGACTTAAGAAAGAAAAGAAAAGAAGATCAAACTTGAATGCAAATGAATGAATGAATGCAAATCTTTTTTTTTTTATGAAAATTAATTTTGAAATACTTTTAAAAAGGAAAGTTGAAATCTTTTTTTTTTTAAACTTGGAAAAGAATTAAAAATCGAAAAGTTAAAAAAAGAAAGAAGATTAAAGATTAAATGCAAATCAAGAATTTAAAGATGATTGAAATCTTTTTTTTTTTTATAAAATATGATTGACAGAATTAAATGAATGCAAATCAATCAGATATGAATGCAAGCAATCAATCTCAATGATAGATGCAAATGCAATCAAAGTAAATGCCAAAATGATCAATTATTTCTAAACTAGGAAAGAAAAATCGATCAAGCAGCAAAAACAAGTTGCAAAAATGATGCAAGCCACGAAATGATCTAGCAATCCTAGGATGAACAATGCTATGAACAGCAAGAACAACCAAGAACAGCAAGAACAACAAAGAACAATTTTTTTTTAAAGATGCAAAAAATGCAGAAACTGAAAAAGATGAACTAAAGGATAGAAATAACCAAATCTTTTGGAGCCTTTAGCTCTGATACCAAATGTTACAGGCTGGGAACCAGGCTGCAAACTAGTGGCTTGGAGAATAAGATTCTGGTCGATTTTGATACTGGTTTTGAAAGGACTTGATGCTTGGATCAAAACTGCCCAAAACTGTACCTGAAACAAAAGAAACCTTTTATGAGTTTTTATGGTTTTATAAAAATGAAGAACAGAAGCAAAACTATGAAAATAAAACAAGAACAGAAACAGAGATGATTTTTATGGATTTTAGATTTATAAAATGAATCAAACAAAAGATGCAAACAGAAATAAAAACAAGAGAAATAAAAAGGGATAGAGATGGTGATGGAATCTGTTGCTGGATGTGTATCTCTCTCAACAGATCAGTGGATGGATGATGAGTAGAAGATGGGATTGGCCTTGCTGGATGTGTATCACTCTCAAGGCAAATCGTTGGGGGGATTGATGGGATGAAGAATCGCCACAAGCTTGGTGGTTGGAGCTTGATAAGATTCAGGCTGCTCTCTCTTGCTTCTCACACTAGAAAGACTTAGGTTTTTCTTTGCAAAGGCAAAACAAATTTCATAAAAGACCTAAGTGATCCAAATTCGCCAGCCACAAGGGGTTATAAAGACATCCCTTTGTGGACTCAACAATGTCTTAAAAGGCCTAGACAAATGGCCAACTCTCAAATGAAATAAAAGGCTGACAAATGCCCAAAGTCTTAAACCAAAATAAAATTAAAATTAAATAGAAAACCGGTTACTGGTTGAGATGCCTAAACCAAAGCTCATAGTATGCTTGCATGTTGCCTCATTAAAACCTTATCGGGAAAACCCAGTGGGACAAAACCCGATGAAGGAAAAAGAGTACAACACATACTACTTACTTTGGTGGTCGGCTATATCTCTGAACCGGAAGCAATGTGGTCGGTTGGATGGGAGATTGATTCTGAACCAAGGTTGAATGTGGAGATGATGAAACCGGCTTGGTTCTGGACAAGTGATCTGAATTGGATTGGACCGGCTGAATCTTGAACTTCAATTGAACCGGCTTGGTCTTATATCTTCAATTGGACCATCTCTTCAATCAGTAGCTGGTTCTGGCCGGTTTGTCCATCTTGATCTAGGATTTGTTGGACCGCCTTGGAGAACCCTTCTCTTATGGCCTTGGTTCCACTCCTAGTGGTTGGACCGCGCCTAATTATGGGAACCTCTACTTGGATGGCCTCATCAGAAGGTCCCAAGAATGCTCTCTTATCCCCTCAAACCGTCCAGGTTCAAGCAAAGACACATCTCTTACTTGGAGCTAAAATCCCACAAAAGGCTCCAACGGCTAGTTTTTCAATTTATTGCTTTGTCTTTGATTTGTTTCCTTTCTTTTCTTCTT
>NW_026619887.1:0-6577 GCF_000801105.2 Raphanus sativus | reverse complement strand
AAGATGATGGCATAGAGGCGACCTGACTCTCCAAAGCATTAAAGCGAGAGGCAAGTAGTAGGAACTTATTGTTCAGCTCGGTATAGCTAGTATCAATCTTGGAGTGCACGGTTTGGAACTCATGACCAATGTCCTTTGCTAATCTAGACTGAGCATCCATTATCTGCTTGAACATTGACTCCATACTTGAATCAGGAGCTGTAGCTTGAGAAGAGTTTCCTTGAGATTGATTGGACTGATTGTTGTTGTTCCCAAAACTAGGAGGTGTGTTTTGCCTAGGCTGGTATTTGTTGTACTGAAAGTTAGGTTCTTTTTTGTACCATGTACCATTGTTGTTGATGAAGCAAAGCTCTTCTTGCCCTTCCAAACCATCAACCTCATTCACCTTAGGAGGAACCTCTTGACTAGGATCACCAACAAAGCTAACCTGCTCCTTCTTGGATTGGTTTGAAAGAACCAAGTCCAACTTGTCTTGCAAGGATTTGATATCCTTCTTTGTCTGCTGATCCTCACCTCTGCTGGCTCTATCATACTCCTCATTGTAAACTGAGTCACTCTTTGCCATGTTCTCCACCAGCTCCTCTGCATCCTGCTCAGTTCTGCCCAGGAAGAAACCATTGCTAGCTGTGTCAAGCCTGTTTCTGCAAGATGGGAGAACTCCCCTATAGAAGGTGCTAAGCAAGCTTTCCTTGGTGAAACCATGATGAGGACACTGAGCAATGTAGCTGTTGAATCGTTCCCATGCTTCACCAAAACCTTCAAGATTCCTTTGTTGAAATCCTGAAATCTCATTCCTAAGCTTTGCAGTTCTTGAGTTAGAGAAGAACTTGGTGAGGAAGGCTTCTTTGCACTCATCCCATGTCCGGATGCTATCTCTTGAGAGACCCTTCTCCCATGTGTGAGCTTTATCTCCCAAAGAGAATGGAAACAGCCTAAGCTTCAATGCATCTTCAGAAACACCATTGATCTTGATGGTGCCACACAGCCGATCAAAGTTGTCCAAGTGATCTAGAGGATCTTCCAAAGCAAGCCCATGGTACTTGTTGCTTTGGATCATGTTGATCAAGCTTGACTTGATCTCAAAGTTGTTGTTCTCCACAGCTGGTGCTCTAATGCCAGCCCTATTTCCATGGATGTTAGGCTGATCATGGGCACCAATTGCTCTAGCTTGGCGCTGTGGATGTCTTGGTCCAAGGTTGGCAGCTCCTTGACCATCTTCAGCAGCTCTATCTTGAGGCAGGTTCTCCATATCAAAACCCAACCTCTGAATGTGAGCCTGTTGCTCTTCTTCCCTTCTCCTTCTCACAATATCCCTCTCAAGTGCAGAAATGTCTTCAACAATGGAAACAAGGCTTAATGAACCTCTGCTCCTCAAGTTCATACACCTAAAAAGTCAAAGAAAGAAAGAAGGCAAGAAGCAATATCACAAACAGCAATAATAAAAATGACTTAGTCTCAAGCAAGTGACCAAATCTCAATGTCAAAATCAAACTAGGATTGGCAACGGCGCCAATTTGATAAGAGGACTTTTCAAAGGTCCAATTATGCAAATCAAAGTAGTACTTCAGATGTTAATCCATTCCTAGTTCATTTTAAAGCAAAGAGAATACAAGTCTATACTTAATCTAAGTCTAACGATTGAGTGAATGGTTTTTATGCTAAGAACAATACTAAAAAGCAATAAAGATAGAGACTTTCTTAAGATTATGAGATGAGAGGACTCATGGGATAAGGGACTTAGACCTTGGGTGATCAAACTCAAACTAAGGTGTCAGCTTTCAATCAATCTATCTACCTTAGACCTAGACACAAGACTAAACAAACTCTATCTCTAGATGAATGCTCATTTGCTTCCAAAACTCAAGCATCAAATCTCTTTGGTTGAATGTTTAGGAAGCAATCATTAATGACAAGTCTAATAGCCATCTTAACACCTTTAACAACAAATCTCTTTGGTAGAGTATGTTAAAAGCTTAGGAGAGTTGGTTCAGACATTTCATCGAACACCTTGTGGGTGGGAAATGTCTAGAACTCAACTTTAGAGAGGCCAGCTCTAAAGAAGCATTAAAACACTCTACTAGCAAGGAATAAGAAGGATCTACACCTAAACACCCTAGATCAAGCCTAATCACCCTTAATCTCCCTAACCCATGAATCCAAAAGTGGATCTACTCACTAATCACCATGATTACTCTTGAACCCATGAGGTTTCCAAGCTTAATCATGTTTAAGAAAGCAAGATATGAAATTATAAACACTCAAGAACACAAGAACAAAAGGGAAGAACTTTCACCCAAAAGAGGTTTTGTGATTCTTAAGAGAAAATAAGATAATCCCTCCAAAATGGAGATTACAAAGTATTTATACTTAGGTTTAGGGTAAAGAAAGATACATAGGATAAAAGACTAGAGTGCCCCTTGGATAAGGCTAATTAGAACCTCAAAATAGTGTTTAAAATGACCCAAGGTCGAATTGGGTCGAACCGAATCGGTTTGAGAAAACCAGCCTCAACCACTCTCTCACCCAAACTGCCTCACGCCCGGGTTGCGCATTCCGGTCCTGCACTCCGGTCTGAGCCTGCACGCCCGGCATGCTCACCACGGTCTGACCACTCCGGTCTCAGCCTCCACGCCCGGCATGCTCTCCCCGGTCCAGCCATTCCGGTCCTGCCTCACGCCCGGCTTCTCCTCCACGGTCCTCCATTCCGGTCCATGGCTTTACGCCCGGGGTGTGCTTCCCGGTCCTCACAGTCCGGTCCTGCCTCTTCACGCCCGGGATGGTGATTCCGGTCTCGACATTCCGGTCTAGTCGAGTCTAAGAGAGTACTTGCTTGGCTGAGCTTCATTCTTCACCTCCTTTGGATCTTTGAACTCTTAAACACTTCACATCATCTCATAGTATGCTCCAACACCTGATAGGGACATATGAATGCAATATGGATCCTAAAGACACTAAGATCTAAGCTATATGATCAAAATGCATAAGATATGAAAGCTAAAAACATGTAAATATGCAAGATATCAACTCCCCCACACTAGTCCTTTACTTGTCCTCAAGTAAACTTTCAAGAACTAAGGAGGAGAGGCTTGAAAACAGGGATTTCATAACCAAAAGATGCTCTTCTTAGCTCTCATCTTAACAATCTTGCATAATCATAACAACTAGCTAGAGCAAAACTTCCATTCTTCTCTAACTTCTCTAGGCCTATTCAACTCTTTTGATCTCTACACTCATCATCATGATTCCACAAACCCAAATCCAACAACTCTCTAACAATCATTAAGCAAACTCAATAGAAAATCTTGCAAATGGTCAAAAGGTCCAAGTCATTTGGTTTGGAAAGGAAATGTTTTTGTTCAATGATGAAATAAGAAGTTCAAAATAATCTTTAAGGGTGGTTTACTCTCAAAACAAAGTAGCTTTGGTAATGCACATAATATATCTAAGAAAGGGATCAACTCATGCATACAATGCTCAATCTCCATTGTTCTACCCTTCCCCATACATATACAAGTTCAAACTTCAAATTCAAATGCCAAAACCCAACTCTCATCACTCACCAAGATATCCCAAAGAACTCAAAACACTTCTTTAAATAGAACTCTTTTCTTTTATGGAGTCAATCAAGGGATTTTTTTTTTATTTACACTTTTAGATTCAACTTAGCTCTTTCTAAACTTTGCTAGCCCCCTTTTTCACATTTTTTTTTTATTTTTTTTATTTTTTTTTATTTGGGGGCCAAGACATTAATGCTTTGAGCTAAGGATCACAAATTATAATCCCTTGAGACAAGATAATCACTCTTAGAGTTCTAAAAGTTTAATCTTCTCTTTCTTAACCAAACCATACTCCCAAAGATAAAGTCAACAACACTCACCACCCAATCCTAAATGCTAGACAAAGGTGTGTCTAATCTAGCTAGAATGGAGACTAAGCATTGTCGATCCCGATACTCTCAACATTATGCACATGCAAAACTTTCTAAAAATGCCTCACTCAACAATCAATGATGGCTTGAAATAAAGCTTGGGTTCAAGGTATGGAGTACCACTTGAAATTGTCAAAAAGATCGGTCAAAAAGGATGAGACAATTCAAGTGTGTATAAGCCATGACTCAGCACACAAAGGACCATAAGCAAGAGACATTGAGTTTAAATAAGACAGGAGAAATCTTCAAAGAGAGAGTTTCAAACAATGCAATGAGTTTCAAGAAGAGAATTCAAGGCACAAAGTCTACAAGCTATCAAGAGAATGCTCAATCTAATTGTCATGATTACAAAGGTTGCCAAAATGAGAACTTAGCATGAGCATCTTTACAAGGTAAAATCATCCCCTTATGCATGAATGCAACCTATATGAATGCTTCTAGACTCAATCCTAAAATGCCAATGATGCAACTAAATGCTTCTTTTTGTGTTTTTCAAAAAATTTCAAATTTTTATGGGTTTTCTATGCAATAACTATATACAATGCATGCTAAATGACAAGAAAACACAAGAACATCAGCAACTTGCACCTCTCCCACACTTAATTCACACAGTCTCTTGTGTGAAAAGTGGAGAGAGATGACTAAGGGAAAATCTAAATGCAATATGAAATGGTATATACAATGGAAGGTGGTGGAGTACCTCTATGGAGCGTGAGAAGAGGCTGATGCCTCGGAGTTGAGTCTGGTCGCCCTCCTTCTTCCATGGGTCTTTGAAATGAAAATCCAAAAGACATATGTACATGGATAGTCATGGGACTTCCTCCCAAGTGAGCTTGTTTGAAGTCTCTAGCTTGACTTTCCTTCTTTTAGCTAGTGAGAGGGAGGGTCCTTCCCACCTTCAAGAGTGATGGTGAAAACCTGAGAGAGGAGTTCTTGAAGCTTGAGTGGATCATCTTGGAGCTGAGGGTTGATGATGGCTCTTGCACTTGAGAATGGCCTTGACTTGCCCTTACACCTGAGCTTGTACTCAATGACACCATCCTTGAGCTTCATTGGATGGAGAGTGAGAGTGTGTGAGATCATATCAAGAGATTTGATGCTTGAGTTTTGGAAGCAAATGAGCATTCATCTAGAGATAGAGTTTGTTTAGTCTTGTGTCTAGGTCTAAGGTAGATAGATTGATTGAAAGCTGACACCTTAGTTTGAGTTTGATCACCCAAGGTCTAAGTCCCTTATCCCATGAGTCCTCTCATCTCATAATCTTAAGAAAGTCTCTATCTTTATTGCTTTTTAGTATTGTTCTTAGCATAAAAACCATTCACTCAATCGTTAGACTTAGATTAAGTATAGACTTGTATTCTCTTTGCTTTAAAATGAACTAGGAATGGATTGACATCTGAAGTACTACTTTGATTTGCATAATTGGACCTTTGAAAAGTCCTCTTATCAAATTGGCGCCGTTGCCAATCCTAGTTTGATTTTGACATTGAGATTTGGTCACTTGCTTGAGACTAAGTCATTTTTATTATTGCTGTTTGTGATATTGCTTCTTGCCTTCTTTCTTTCTTTGACTTTTTAGGTGTATGAACTTGAGGAGCAGAGGTTCATCAAGCCTTGTTTCCATTGTTGAAGACATTTCTGCACTTGAGAGGGATATTGTGAGAAGGAGAAGGGAAGAAGAGCAACAGGCTCACATTCAGAGGTTGGGTTTTGATATGGAGAACCTGCCTCAAGATAGAGCTGCTGAAGATGGTCAAGGAGCTGCCAACCTTGGACCAAGACATCCACAGCGCCAAGCTAGAGCAATTGGTGCCCATGATCAGCCTAACATCCATGGAAATAGGGCTGGCATTAGAGCACCAGCTGTGGAGAACAACAACTTTGAGATCAAGTCAAGCTTGATCAACATGATCCAAAGCAACAAGTACCATGGGCTTGCTTTGGAAGATCCTCTAGATCACTTGGACAACTTTGATCGGCTGTGTGGCACCATCAAGATCAATGGTGTTTCTGAAGATGCATTGAAGCTTAGGCTGTTTCCATTCTCTTTGGGAGATAAAGCTCACACATGGGAGAAGGGTCTCTCAAGAGATAGCATCCGGACATGGGATGAGTGCAAAGAAGCCTTCCTCACCAAGTTCTTCTCTAACTCAAGAACTGCAAAGCTTAGGAATGAGATTTCAGGATTTCAACAAAGGAATCTTGAAGGTTTTGGTGAAGCATGGGAACGATTCAACAACTACATTGCTCAGTGTCCTCATCATGGTTTCACCAAGGAAAGCTTGCTTAGTACCTTCTACAGGGGAGTTCTACCATCTTGCAGAAACAGGCTTGACACAGCTAGCAATGGTTTCTTCTTGGGCAGAACCGAGCAAGATGCAGAGGAACTGGTGGAGAACATGGCAAAGAGTGATTCAGTCTACAATGAGGAGAATGATAGAGCCAACAGAGGAGATGATCAGCAAACAAGGAAAGACATCAAGTCCTTGCAAGAAAAGTTAGACTTGGTTCTTTCAAACCAAGCTAAGAAGGAGCAGGTTAGCTTTGTTGGTGATCCTAGTCAAGAGGTCCCTCCTAAGGTGAATGAGGTTGATGGTTTGGAAGGGCAAGAGGAGCTTTGCTTCATCAACAACAATGGTACTTGGTACA
>NW_026619886.1:0-6581 GCF_000801105.2 Raphanus sativus | reverse complement strand
ATAGGCTATACTCACACACAGAAAGGGTACAAGTGCTATATTCCAGATTCAAGAAGAGTTATGGTCTCAAGGGATGTCAAGTTTGTGGAATCAAAGGGGTACTATGAGAAGAGCTGGGAAAACCTTAGGGATCTCTCACAAGGACCATCTGATAGAGCAAACAACCTGAGAACCATTATGGAGAGTTTGGGAATCAGCCTACCTCAAAGTAGTGTGGCGCCAGTACCAGCACCATCAGCCTCTACACCAGCTGCGGAGCATGATGACGAATCAGAACCAGTACCAGTTGTGGAGCCAGTCCATCTTGATCCTGAGGGAGGCTGATGCAACCAAGCCTAGACTTGCTGAAGGATTGGCGACAGATGAGCTGAACCAGCTCACTGATACTGATGAGGAGACAAGTGAGCTAAACCAGCTGAGTGAGACTGAAGAGAAGCAGGATGAGCTGAACACTGATGGGGAGCTAAACACTGATGGCAAGATGGACCGAGACCCATTCTCCTTTCCTAGTGGGCCAATCACTCGATCACAAACCAGGAAATTGAAGGAAGCAATTGTTGGTTTGGTTTGCTTCAAACCAAACTCGGATTCGATCAAGGATCAAGACCAAATCGAAGTCAAGATATTCAACTATTCAGTCTTTGGTCTTGCCTAAGTTTTCTACAAGTTTTAAGTATGAGTTTATGTTTTCAATAAGTCAAAAACGTGTTCTTTGTTCTACATAAACCCTATGTCGATTTCTAATAAGATCATTCACTCTTTTTATCAAAAAAAATCTCTAAAACTGTGAATCCTTTGTTCATCTTTGAACATTGTTTGCTTAGGAGTAAAATCCTCTGCTCTTTGCTTGTTGATCACGTCTGAGCGGTGCCCTGCTCGATCACAAGCACATCGAACAAGTGTTTGATCTCCCATCGATCTCACACTGAAGTATCATCAACCATCTCTATCTTCAACCATAAACCATCTCCCATCTATCCTCACTATCCAAAGAAACCATTGTTCTATCAATCCCAACGAACCCATAAACCAAATCACCCTCAAAGATCATAAAAAGGGAATCAAAACCAGTAAGGGTTTCATTAAGTGGTATCAGAGCAGATTTGAGGGCTACTGATTGGGGTTTGTTCTCGATTTCTTTCTTCTCTTTGGGAACCTTATTTGATTCATCAAAACTCTCTATACTCTTCTCTGTCTATCTAAAAGTGCGAGGGGGCCGACCAGATAAAAATATAACAAGATCAAAGTATCTAAGGCTGAAGAGAAATCCAGCCAGACTGAAGAGAAATCCAGTCTCTGGTGGTAAAGCTCCTTGCGATCTAAATCTCTTAATACTGTCTATCTTTCTTCTTTTGGGGGTAGGGGATTTGTTCTGAAAGTTTGAACCTTGATCACGGCTGAGCTATTGGATTCACAGAGTTTGTTTACTACCAAAACTTGAGAGAAACACTTGAGAGAAACACCAGTAAGGCTTCGGCTACCTATTCTTGTCTACTTACTTTTCTTGTTGAGTTTCTTAACAGGAAGTCATGTCTGAAAGTGACCAGGAACGAGAGGGGAGACCAGCAGCTAGACTAGATAAAACTCAGATGGATGCCTTGATAGCTACTCTTATGAATGAGATGGATAAAAAACTTGAATTTGTTGGGATTACCCGTTCTACTAATGATGTTTTGGGTAGTACTTCACAGGTTAGAAGAGCAGCTAGAGAGAAAAGGAGGGGAAAACGACTTGCAGTAGCTAATGATCTAGACTCCTCCTCTGGTCGTAGCACGGATGAAGATCGATCAGAAAGGTCCATCAGGTCAGGACGAGCAGCTTCTCAAACCCGATCAGGCCGTGCATTGTCTCAAAGTAGACATACCACTCGACGTGCACCAAGAGACAGACCTGATGATCGTCTTGGAAACCTTAAGTGGTGCGTCCCTTATAAGCTAGGAAGCTAGGATCTCTTGGATGGTATGGTTAAGAGGGTGATCAGGGAGGTTACTAACACTCCTTGGTCGATGGACTTCTCTTCAGAGCAGTGGAAGGCTCCAAAGATGTATAGCTACTCTCTAGACGCAGGATAACCCTGTGTAGTGTCTGAGATGGATCACAGTAGATTACTCTACCCTAGATGAAGGTTCAATGTTCTTAGGCTGAACAGAGAAAGCACAGAAGCAAGCAAGCAATTTGCTTAAGGTTTTTCTTTGATAAAATTGTCTAAGTTTCAACCAAAAGCGGCTACAAGCTTATAAAGCCAAAATATGTCGCCAAAATAAAACCCAAGACCTAACCAGAATGGTTTGATCTAATCCTAAACGAAATTGGTTTAGAATCCTAATTAAAATTGGTTTAAAATCCTAATCCTAACCCAAATTGGTTTAAATCAATTACATAATTGAAACACATTAAACCAACATGCTGGCCCTTCTTTTCCCACGGTTTCTCCCTCTTCCTTAGGCCTCACGAGTTTGGCTAAGTGTTGAATGACCTCCTGATGTGCTTTGGCTCTAGCTCTGGTCGTTGGTCCAGTCCAGAATGTGACTGGATGCTGTTGCTCCTCCTGCTTCTCTGAACTTGAGATACTCATCTCCTGGTTAGATGCACCTTTATCCCCTAGTACAGGTTCAATTAGCTCATCCTCCTCTGAGTCTCCTTCCTCCATCAGCTCCCCATCAGTATCACTCAGCTCCTCATCAGTAAGCTGCTCATCCATGGTCGTACCATCCCCTCCTCCTTTAAAAGGATTTGACCTCAAATCCAGCTCATCTGCAACATAAGGAATTAAATCAGAAACATTAAAAGTGGAGCTAATTGTATACTTCCCTTGGAGATCAATCTGATAAGCATTGTTATTGATTCTTCTCAACACTTTGAATGGACCATCCAGGCGCTTCATCAGCTTAGACTTCCTCTCACGAGGAAACCTTTCTTTCCTCAAAAGAATCCACACAAGATCTCCTGGTTCCAGCACCAACTCCTTGCGCCCCTTGTTCTTCTTGCGTGCATACACCTTGGTTTGAGCCTCAATGTTCTTCTTTACCTGTTCATGCAAAGATCTAACAAACTCGGCCTTTTGATTGCCATCAAGGTTAGCTTGTTCTTTAAAAGGTAAAGCACACAAATCTAAAGGAGATAATGGATTGAATCCATACACAACCTGAAAAGGAGTTAGCTTAGTGGCAGAGTGCATTGACCTATTGTAAGCAAATTCTACATGAGGCAAACAGTCTTCCCAAGTCCTAATGTTCTTACTGATAATGGCACGCAGCAAAGCAGATAAAGTTCTATTGACTGCCTCAGTTTGTCCATCAGTTTGGGGATGACAAGTAGTAGAAAATAGCAATCTAGTTCCTAGTTTTCCCCACAAGGTTTTCCAAAAGTGACTCAGGAACTTGGTATCTCTATCTGACACTATTGTCCTAGGCATTCCATGCAACCTAACTACATCTCTAAAGAATAGTTCAGCTACCATGATTGCATCATCAGTTTTATGACAAGGAATAAAATGTGCCATCTTAGAGAACCTGTCAACAACCACAAAGATACTATCTCTACCTCTCTTTGTCCTAGGCAAGCCTAACACAAAATCCATAGAAATATCAACCCATGGATGTTCAGGAATGGGCAGGGGAGTATACAAACCTGTCGGCTGCACCTTTGACTTTGCCTGCTTGCATGTCACACACTTAGAGCATACCTTCTCCACGTCCCTCTTCATCCCTGGCCAGTAGAAGTGGTCCTGAAGGGTGGCGAGTGTCTTTGCAATCCCAAAATGGCCCATTAGACCACCTCCATGAGCTTCCCTGACATATAACTCCCTCAAAGTACCACAAGGAATGCATAGGCGGTTATCATATAAAAGAAACCCTTTAAGCTGATAGTACTTGCCACTGGCATGTTTCTCAGTTTCCACATATACTTCCTTAAAGTCAGGATCATCAGCATAACAAGTTTTAAGGTGTTCAAATCCCAAGAGTTTGGTTTCCATAGAGGATAAGAGAGCATACCTTCTGGAGAGTGCATCAGCAACTACATTCTCCTTACCTTGTTTGTAGTGGATGACATATGGAAAAGTTTCAATGAATTCAACCCACCTGGCGTGCCTCCTGTTGAGTTTCTGTTGCCCTTTGAGGTGTTTAAGAGACTCATGATCTGTATGGATCACAAACTCCTTTGGCCAGAGGTAATGCTGCCACATCTGTAGAGCTCTCACCAGTGCATACAGTTCCTTATCATAAGTGGGATAGTTCAATGCAGCACCACTCAGTTTCTCACTGAAATAAGCAATGGGTCTCTTCTCCTGCATCAGCACAGCCCCAATACCTACTCCTGAAGCATCACACTCTATTTCAAAAGTTTTAAGAAAGTTAGGCAACACAAGTAAAGGAGCAGTGGTTAGTCTTTCTTTCAACAATTGAAATGCCTCTTCCTGGTCAGAACCCCAAGTAAACCCCACACTCTTCTTGATAACCTCAGTCAATGGAGCAGCAATGGTACTAAAGTCTCTCACAAACCGCCGGTAAAACCCAGCAAGTCCATGAAAACTCATGACCTCTCCAACAGACTTAGGCGTGGGCCAGCTCTTGATGGCTTTCACCTTCTCTTCATCAACTTTCAGGCCCTGAGAAGTCACAACAAAACCTAAAAAGACAAGGTTATCTGTCCCAAAGGAACACTTCTTGTAGTTAGCAAATAAACTTTCCTTTCTAAGCACATCAAGAACCTGCCTTAGGTGATCTATGTGTTCATTCATGGTTTTACTATAGATAAGAATATCATCAAAATAGACAACCACAAATCGACCAATATAAGCTCTCAGGACATGGTTCATCAATCTCATGAATGTGCTAGGTGCATTAGTCAATCCAAAGGGCATAACTAACCATTCATACAATCCTAGTTTAGTTTTAAAAGCAGTTTTCCACTCGTCTCCTTCTTTCATCCTAATCTGGTGGTATCCACTTTTCAAATCAATTTTAGAAAAGACACATGAACCATGTAACTCATCTAACATATCATCTAAACGAGGGATAGGATGTCTGTACTTAACTGTGATGTTGTTAATGGCCCTACAATCAACACACATACGCCAGCTACCATCCTTCTTTGGCACCAGCAAGACTGGTACAGCACATGGACTCAAGCTCTCCCTGATGTGTCCCTTCTCCAAGAGTTCATTGATCTGCTTCTGAAGTTCCTTAGTCTCTACAGGGTTAGTCCTGTAAGCTGGCCGATTGGGTAAGGTAGCTCCTGGTACAAGATCAATCTGATGTTCAATGCCTCTGATGGGTGGCAATCCCACTGGATTATCTTCTGGGAAAACATCTTTGTAGTCCTGCAAAAGAGTTTCAATTTCTAGAGGAATAGACATTGCTTGATTAGTCTCAGTTAGTTCACCCTTACAAAGCAATAAAACCAAAGCAGGGTGGCTAGCCAAAGCATTTTTAATATCTCCAGAAGTAGCCATTAAGTTAAGCTTACTTACCTGCTCAGCCTCCCTTACCAGTAAGGCCTTTGCTTCTTCTTTCCTACGCTTGAGGGTGATCTGATCTTCCTGGACCTCTTGTGGTGTTAAAGGTACCAGTGTGATTTGCTTTCCTCCTTGTAGAAAAGAATGCCTATTAGTGAAGCCATCATGAAGTGCTCTCTTGTCATACTGCCAAGGTCTTCCCAACAAGATGTGGCTGGAATCCATAGGTAACACATCACAAAGGATCTCATCTTGATACCTCCCAACAGAGAGGGGCACTTTCACTTGCTTGTTCACCTTCAACTCGCCTGTATCATTCAACCATTGCAGCATATATGGGCGTGGGTGTTTTTGAACTGAGAGACCAAGCTTCTCCACCAGTGTCTCGCTAGCAGCATTGGTACAACTTCCTCCATCAATGATCAAGCTGCAAACTTTATCCTTGATTAGACACCTTGTATGAAACAAGTTCTCCCTCTGCTCAGTTTCTTTGGATTTGGCTTGAACATTCAAAGCTCTCCTGGTAACCAGCATCTCTCCCTTAACAGGGTATTCTACATCCTCTTCATCAGATTCTCCCTCAGGCTTCTCATCCTCAGAAATAACCTCTCCATTATCTAGAACTATCATGATCTTCTTACTGGTACATTCACTAGCATAATGGCCATATCCCTGACATCTGTAGCACTTGATGTTCCTGGTTCTGGATGGTGGAGTGGTTTCCTTGCCCTTGTCATCTCGGCTGGTTGTGGTACTGGTTGACCCACCACTCTCCTTTGGTCGGCTGTAGGCTTTATCATCCTTAGCATAAGATGATTTGGATGCAGAACTAGTAGGATAGCGAGTGTTACTTCTCCTCTTGTTCTGTTGTTCAATAAGAATAGCCTTGTGTACCATCTCTTCAAGAGTAGCATAGTCTTGCATCTCCAGCCTGTCTTGGATGTCCCTGTTTACTCCATCTAAAAACCGAGCCATAGTAGCTTCCACATCCTCATCAATTTTGGCTTTGATCATGAGTGTTTCCATCTCCTGGTGATACTCCTCCACACTCTTAGAGCCTTGAGTAAGTTTCCTGAGCTTCTTGTGGAGATCTCTGCCATAATGAGCAGGTACAAATCTAGCT
>NW_026619885.1:0-6584 GCF_000801105.2 Raphanus sativus | reverse complement strand
AACCATTAATAAGTGTAGAATGACCAGGAAGTTGAATAAATCTCATAGGTGTTATGAGGAAGAAGCTATCACATTTTCATTCAGATGATTCCAGATTAGCCTGTTCAGACATATAGCAATATCTTGATGATTCATATCAACCAGAAGGAACCAAGATGTAAGAAGCTTGATTTGAAACAATTAATAAGTGTAGAATGGCCAGGAAGTTAAATAAAGCTCATAGGAGTTATGAGGAAGAAGCTATCCCACTTCTATTCAGATGATTCCAGATTACTCTGTTCGGACATATGGTAATATCTTCATGATTTTATCAAAACCAGGATGAACCAAGATATAATAAGGTTGATTTGAAACCATTAATCAGTATATTATCCCAAGGAAGTTGAATAAATCTCATAAGGTTATCAGGAAGAAGCTATCCAACTTTTCATTCAGATGATTCAAGATTAGCCTGTTCGGACATATAGCAATATCTTGATGTTCATATCACCGAGAAGGGAAACCATGATGTAAGAAGCTTGATTTAAACCATTGATAAGTGTGAATGACCAGCAAGTTGAATAAATCTCAAGGAGTTATGAGGAATAAGCTATCCCACTTTCTATCAGATGATTCCAGAATACCCTGTTCGGACATATGGTAATATCTTCTAATTCGTATCAAACCAGGATGAACCAAAATGTAAGAAGCTTGATTTGAACATTAATCAGTATAGAAGCTCCAGGAAGTTGAAATAAATCTCATAGGAGTTATGAGGAACAAGCCTATCCCACTTTCTATTCAGATGATTCCAGATTACCCTGTTCGGACATATGGTAATATCTTCATGATTTTTATCAAACCAGGATGAACTAAGATATAATAAGCTTGCTTTGAAACCATTAATCAGTATATTATCCCAAGGAAGTTGAACAAATCTCATAGGAGTTATCAGGAAGAAGCTATCCCACTTTTCATTCAGATGATTACAGATTAGCATGTTCAGACATATAGCAATATCTTGATGATTCATATCAAACCAGAAGGAACCAAGATGTAAGAAGCTTGACTTGAAACAATTAATAAGTGTATAATGGCCAGGATGTTAAATAAACCTCATAGGAGTTTTGAGGAAGAAGCTATCCCACTTTCTATTCAGATGATTCGGTTGCTGTCAATCGATGGTAGTTGCACTCGGTATGTGAGAGGTGTGTGTCGATCGATAGGTGGAGAAAAGGGTCGATCGATACGTCTCTCATCTTTTTGTCGATCGATGAGTGGCTCATCTCGTCGGTCGATATCTTTGTAGGTGTGGGTAGGTGGGTGAGGATGCGAAGCCGTGAATTCAACATGTGTCAATATCCTAACCGCGTTGCAATCCGCAGTCGAATCCGGAAATGATATCGTTGATGTCGATCGATGTGGACTAGTTGGTGTCGATCGACACCATTGTGATCCACCGAAACTTAGTGAACTTTCCACTTCAAAGTCTCCTTCTTGTAGCTTCTCATGCTTCACCACTTGCCAGAAATCAGCATCTATAATGGCATTCACGTGGTGTTTCCTACTTCCTTCCCCTACTTCCTTAGAAGTTCCAATTCTCCTGATAGAGTCTTCAGTCTGGACAATCTATGTCTCAAGTTTCTTAACTTGAGTGCAAATGGTGTCTATCCTAGTGGTAAGATTGTTGAAGACAGAGTCAATCTTCCCATTGAAGTCTACTGTAAGCTTCTGCTGACCTTCTAGAACTCTATCAATCATAGCATCAAACTTACTCTCCTGGGTGGGTGGTGGTGGGTTTTGGTAAGCTGAGTTGCCGTAGTTCCTGGTGTTGGTGAAGGGTTTCTGATACTGTGAACTCTGGTTGTAGTTACCATTCTGACCACTGCCAAAAAAGTTTATGTTTCCACTCTGGTTTCCATATCTTTGAAATCCAGTACCTCCAATGTAGTTCACATCTTCCTCTGTATCATCTTCTCTAGCCTCTCCTTCTTCAGCTGAGCAGACTGGCTGCCCCAGAAATGCATGTAAAGCATCTATCTTGGCTCTGGCTTCATTCATCTGGTCTTCCCCGATGGCTGCAACCGATTTCTTCTTGTCAGAGTCAGTGTTCTTGGTGCTGCTGCTGTTGGCTTGGTTCTCAATAAGTCTCACAGCCTCTATTGGATTCCTAGTGTTGAAGTTCCCCTCGCTAGCAGTATCAAGAGCCATCTGATACCTCAAGGTGATACCTATGTAGAAAGTGCTTAGCAGCTGCACTTCATTGAATCCATGGTGTGGACAGTCTCGCTGGAAGAACTTAAATCTGATCCACGCGTCTTTAAAAGTCTCACCAGGCTTTTGCGCGAAAGTGGCAATTTTGCTCCTTAAGTCTTCAGCGCGTGCCTCATCAAAGAAATTACGCAGGAAGGCGTTTTTGATGTCGACCCAGGATGTCAGTTATCCTGTAGGTAGCAGCTTGAGCCAGTGTGAAGTTTCTCCAATCAGTGAGTATTTGAAGAGCTTGCAGAGTAGGTAGTCCTCAGGGACTCTATCCATACGAATAGCAGCGATAAGGTCCTCGAACCTCTCCAAATGGTCCATAGGATGCTCGTGTGATAACCCAGAATAAGGTATCTGAGACACGAGAGAGTAATACTGAGGTTTGAGCTCGAAGTTCGGCTTCTGAATCTCTGGAAGTCGAATAGCTGATATGTTGGTGTAGTACTCGTCTGGACGATTGTAGTCTGCCAACGATCGTGTTTGACCTTCTCCTGTAGCCTCAGCTTCGGGCTCAGGGATTATGTTTCCCTGTGCATCTAGCTTCTGCCCTGTTGCATTACGCAGATGACCATCTTGGTCATACAGGTTTCCATTCTGGTCCTGCGTCAGAATAACAATCGCAACCATGCTTCGCGGGTTAGTATCGATCGATGTTCGGCGTGTAGTATCGAACGATGTGGATCGGTGAACGGTATCGGTCGACGGTGCTGTCTGAGTGTCGGTCGACGGTTGAACGTGAATATCAGTCGATGGTACTGTGGTACTGTCGATCGATGCGGAGCGTAGGTCTTTGCGGCTTGAGCGTTCTAAGGGTGCAGGATCTTCTGAGAATAGTAGTTGATCTCCCCTGTTGCTTCTGGTACTGCTGGGCATGTACCTGAAAAGACAAGAAAATTTTTAATCAGAAAAGGGGTAAAAAGAAAAACCTAAGATTAATAAGATTAAATCTAATGGCGATCAAAGCTCCCTGGCAACGGCGCCAAATTTGATAGTGCTCAAATTACCCAGTACAACTTACTCTCTCAAATAAGAGGTACAACTGTAGTACTTAAGGATCGAATCAGGAGAAGCTAGGGAACCAATTAAATATAATCTACTAATCAATCCTAGGTGAATTTGGTTTTTATGATAGAAATGTAAATAGCAACTCCTAAAATGAGCAAGGTAGTTGCTCTAACTAACAATATGATGGGGTGTTTAACTGTGATAAAGAGTGCTAGACTTAGGGCTTTTATTCAGGAATGGAGATTATAATGTCTATAAATGCCTAACAAGTTGTTTGCATGATACTATAGAACTCAGTCGCTTAACTCTCAGTGATGTCTCACTGGTTAAATAATCTAGATCTCTGGCCTCAACTATCGTATGTTGACACAGAAAAAGAGTCGATCGATAATCCTTTAGAGATATCGATCGATACACCTTTCGCTCGGCGATCGATTCACCTTTCAGGATATCGATCGACGGCTTCTAGATATGCCTAGGCGCGAGCTGATAATGAACACTAGATCTCAAGGAGGACGGTTAACTCTTCTCCAAGGAGACACTAGTTCAAAAAGATAATTCAAGATGTCAAAGATCCTAGTGATTTATGCTCTAGTTAGCTACTCTAGAACAAGCTTAGGGTGCAATCTATTTGATGAATATCACAACTTAGCAATTATAGTTTGGGGCTAATCCCACAAACCTATTTAAACCCTAGATCTAACAAGTAGACTACTCAGACATAGCTAAGCAATTTATAACAATAGATAGATGAAAGAATTGCATAGATAGAATAAAGTAGAAATACAAAAGGAGATGAGAAATCTCTCCAATCTCTCAAAACAAGTAAAACTTTAGTCTCTCTCTCACACTCTCTGCTTTGTGGTAACTTAGACACTTCAAAAAGCTTGCTTGCCGTAAAAAACACTTAACAGGAATATTTAAGCATTTCCATTAGGTTAAAAACTCGTCAGGGGCAATCTCGTAATTTGGTGAAGTCTTGGTGAAGTAGTCGGCTAAACCATTTCGTCCTCGATATCGATCGACAACACTAGATGTGTATCGATTGATTATAATATTCTAGTACGCAGATCTTCTCATCTACATCGATCGACAACTCTGGATGAGTATCGATCGATTATAATCGCAATGTTGACTTCCGACTTGGTCTTAAATGGTCAACTCGGGTGTATCATCTTTTGTACTCCAAAATGCTCCAAAAACATCACTTTATCACGAAACGCTCCTGAACTTGAAAACATACCTAACAGGCTAGAAAACAGATTAAATATATAATAAAACACTAGAATACCATGGTTAAAAACGGGGTAAAATTCATGGTATATCAAAGTTGAATAAATCTCATAGGAGTTATGAGGAACAAGCTATCCCACTTTCTATTCAGATGATTCCAGATTACCCTGTTCGGACATATGGTAATATCTTCATGATTTTTATCAAATCAGGATGAACCAAGATATAAGAAGCTTGATTTGAAACCATTAATCAGTATATTATCCCCAGGAAGATGAATAAATCTCATAGGAGTTATGAGAAAGAAGCTATTTAATTTTCTATTCAGATGATTCCAGATTAGCATGTTCGGACATATGGTAATATCTTCATGATTATTATCAAACCAGAAAGGAACAAAGATGTAAGAACCTTGATTTGAAACCATTAATCAGTATATTATCCCCATGAAGTTGAATAAATCTCATAGGAGTTATGAGGAAGAAGCTATCCCACTTTCTATTTAGATGATTCCAGATTAGCCTTTTCGGACATATGGTAATATCTTCATGATTCTTATCAAACCAGGATGAACCAAGATGTAAGAAGCTTGATTTGAAACCATTAATCAGTATATTATCCCCAGGACGTTGAATAAATCTCATAGGAGTTATGAGGAAGAAGCTATCCCACTTTTCATTCAGATGATTTCAGAATAGCCTGTTCGGACATATAGCAATATCTTCATCATTCTTATCAAACCAGAAGGAACTAAAATGTAAGAAGCTTGATTTGAAACCATTAATCAGTATAGAATCACCAGGAAGTTGAACATATCTCATAGGAGTTATGAGGAAGAAGCTATCACATTACCCTGTTCGGACATATGGTAATATCTTCATGATTCTTATCAATCTAGGATGAACCAAGATGTATTAAGGTTGATTTGAAACCATTAATCAGTATATTATCCCCAGGAAGTTAAACTAAATCTCATAGGAGCTATGAGGAAGAAGCTATCCCACTTTTCATTCAGATGATTCCAGATTAGCCTGTTCGGACATATAGCAATATCTTGATGATTCATATCAAACCAGAAGAAACCAAGACGTAAGAAGCTTGATTTGAAACCATTAATAAGTGTAGAATGACCAGGAAGTTGAATAAATCTCATAGGTGTTATGAGGAAGAAGCTAACACATTTTTCATTCAGATGATTCCAGATTAGCCTGTTCAGACATATAGCAATATCTTGATGATTCATATCAAACCAGAAGGAACCAAGATGTAAGAAGCTTGATTTGAAACAATTAATAAGTGTAGAATGGCCAGGAAGTTAAATAAATCTCATAGGAGTTATGAGGAAGAAGCTATCCCACTTTCTATTCAGATGATTCCAGATTACTCTGTTCGGACATATGGTAATATCTTCATGATTTTTATCAAACCAGGATGAACCAAGATATAATAAGGTTGATTTGAAACCATTAATCAGTATATTATCCCAAGGAAGTTGAATAAATCTCATAAGAGTTATCAGGAAGAAGCTATCCAACTTTTCATTCAGATGATTCAAGATTAGCCTGTCGGACATATAGCAATATCTTGATGATTCATATCACACGAAGAAGGAACCATGATGTAAGAAGCTTGATTTGAAACCATTGATAAGTGTTAGAATGACCAGCAAGTTGAATAAATCTCATAGGAGTTATGAGGAAGAAGCTATCCCACTTTCTATTCAGATGATTCCAGAATACCCTGTTCGGACATATGTAATATCTTCATAATTCGTATCAAACCAGGATGAACCAAGATGTAAGAAGCTTGATTTGAAACATTAATCAGTATAGAAGCTCCAGGAAGTTGAATAAATCTCATAGGAGTTATGAGGAACAAGCTATCCCACTTTCTATTCAGATGATTCCAGATTACCCTGTTCGGACATATGGTAATATCTTCATGATTTTATCAAACCAGGATGAACTAAGATATAATAAGCTTGCTTTGAAACCATTAATCAGTATATTATCCCAGGAAGTTGAACAAATCTCATAGGAGTTATCAGGAGAAGCATATCCCACTTTTCATTCAGATGATTACAGATTAGCATGTTCAGACATAAA
>NW_026619884.1:0-6592 GCF_000801105.2 Raphanus sativus | reverse complement strand
GGAACCACTAATCAGTGGAGAATAACCAGGAAGCTGAATAAATCTCATAGGAGTTGTGAGTAAGAAGATATCCCACTTTCTACCCAGATGATTCCAGATTAGCCTGTTCGAACATATGGCAATATCTTCATGTTTCTTATCAAACCAGGTGTTAAGTTGAGGTGTTTACTTAGAGGATTGGAGAGTTGAGCATTAGAGGATGAGGAGTAAAATGGGGTTAAGTGTTGGTGAGTGATCCGTACAGTACGGACAGTACGGATCCGTACGGATCATCTCAACCAAGATCCTCATAACTTAACCTTTCACCACATTTCATAAGTTGGGAAAAAGTTACTGTGGCAGTAATTTTATGTTACCATGGTGAAAGGGAAAGTTACTGAGGTAAGTAAGTGAGTGAGAAGTGTGAAGCAAGTTAGCGAGACACTTTAGATCAAGAAGAAGGTTTAAGGAAGAAGCTGGTCTTGTGACCGTTTGTGGATGAGGTTACTATGCTGGATAAGGTCACTATGCTGCGGAGACAGACTGGCACAAGCTGGATACGCGGAGTGAACCTGGTCCAAGCATTTCAGAAATGCGCTCCACCCTTAGAATAGTAATCTAGTCTAAGCCACTCATTTGTATTAAACCCTAGCTTACTCTCTTCCTATATATTGTAAACTCTCCTCATTAATCGAACTAAGCACTTGGATACTAAACTATTTCTCTCAGACTCTTGCATACTCTTATACTCATTTCTACACATTGATCTCGGATTCTCTTATACAAACACTTTAAACACTTGAAACACATCTAAATGTCTAAAAATATTATGGTATCAGAGCCAGGTTAGAAGATCTTTGGTTCGCGGGTTAACTTTGAAGATTCAAAGCTGAAGCTTTGAAGATCTTCTTGGTGTTCTTGGTGTTCTTGGTGTTCTTTGCGATTTCGGAGCTCAAGCTTGTTTCTTTGTGGTTCGTTGAAGCTGAGAAGACTCAAGCTAGATTCGTTGTTAGTTTTGGCGGTTTGTTCAAGATTTAAAAATTCAAACTTGTGTGTTGGCGGTTCAAGCTGGTTCCTTGAAGAAAGATTGTTACTTTGTGGTGATTCAAACTCTCGGGGATACTTTGGTGGTTCGCGGAAGCTTAGAAGACTCTTGTTTGTGTTTGTTGAAACCCTCAGTGAAAAGCTCACGACTTTGGTGTTAGAAAGTTGGTGTCTTTATCATGGATAGTGGAGGAAGCATGAAGATGAAGGTTGCGGTTTGTTTCAAGGGAAACAACTACTTGGTGTGGTCTCGGATGGTGAAGACTGCTGTGGGAATGAAAGGCTTGTGGAAGCACATCACTGTAGGTGAAGCTCCAAAGCTCATCACTCAAGGAGATGATGAAGGAGAAGCTGCTCAAGATGCGTTTGAGAAATGGGAACAAGAAGACATGCAAGTGCTGTCAGTTCTTCAAAACTCACTCGATCCAGCTATCCTAGATGCGTATAGCTACTGCGAGTCAGCTAAGGAGCTATGGGACACCTTAAAGAAGGTGTATGGAAACACCTCAAACCTGAGCAGAGTGTTTGAGGTTAAGCATGCATTGAACCACTTGGTTCAAGAGGATATGGAGTTTACTAAACACTTGGGAAGATTTAGATCACTCTGGTCTGAACTTGAGATGTTGAGGCCAAGTACTGTGGATGCGGATGAGCTTAACAAGAGGAGAGAGCAAGACAAGGTGTTTGGGCTTCTACTCACATTGAATCCAGCATACCAAGGACTGATCCAACACTTGTTGAGAGAGGATAACTTACCGGATCTTGAGAATGTGGTTGCAAGAATTCAAAAGGAGCAAGGTACCATTGGTTTGTTTGGGAAGAAAGGGGAGCTTGCACTGGTGAATCAAGCGACACAAGTTGAGCAAGAGGAAGCTCCACAAGCAAACAAGGCGTCTCAAGGGAAGTATGAGAAGTTTGATGGGGATTGTGATCATTGCAAGAAGCATGGACATAAGAAGAGTCAGTGTTGGATTCTCCACCCTCATCTGAAGCCGGCAAAGTTCATGAAAGATCGTGAGAAGAAAGGGTACAAGGCTGAGAAATCCAATGGTGCTAGTACCAGCAAGGAAACTAATGAAGAGAGGTCCATGGTTGCTTACTCTGGTGAACCAAGCAACCGCGGGACAAGTGATCAAGAGTATCTCAAGAAGTCTGATCTTGATGCCTTGATCAAACTATTCAAAGAAAATGGTAACATTGAGGGCTCATCTTTTGGTGCTAGGTTGATAGATGAAGGCATTGAGATTGATAGAAATGCTAGGATGCTGGATAGTTTAAGAGTAATGCATAATCATTCTAGTAGTTCAAATATTGCTAAGATTGAGCATGCATTTAAACCGTCTAGTATTCTTGCTCTCATTGCTAAGCCTATCATCACTAGACCTTTAGTGATTGATTCCGGATGCACTCACCACATGATCAGTGACACTAGCTTAATAAAAAATATTATGCCTACTACTGGTCATGTGATGATTGCTGATGGTGCAAAGATACCTATCAAAGGGATAGGAAGTCTTAAACTCTTTGATAGGGAATCTAAGGCATTATATATGCCAACCTTTACCTCAAACTTGTTGTCAGTTAAGAAATGTGCCACTGATTTAAATTGTAATGTCATATTCAGCCCTAATGATGTCAAGTTTCAGGATATTGAGAGCAGCAAGCTTATTGGAAAAGGAGTGACCAAAGGAGATTTATATTTGCTTGAAGATCTTGCTCCTATTTCTGATCGTTGCTGTTTATTTACTTCTGTTTCTGCTCCTAGTCTTAGTAAAAATGCATTGTGGCATACTAGACTAGGACACCCTCATAATAAGGCTTTTAAACTGATGTTGCCAGGTGTTTCTTTTGAGAACAAAGATTGTGAAGCTTGTATTTTAGGCAAGCATTGTAAAACTGTTTTTCCAAACTCCTCTACGGTTTATAAAAATTGTTTTGATCTTGTTCATTCTGATGTGTGGACTTCTCCTTGCTTGTCTAGAGATAATTTCAAGTATTATGTCTCTTTCATTGATGAAAAATCCAAATACACCTGGTTAACTTTAATTCCAACCAAAGATAGGGTGCTTGATGCATTTAAAAGTTTTCAATCCTATGTGACTAACCATTACAATGCCAAGATAAAGATCTTTAGGTCAGATAATGGAGGAGAGTACACTGGACATGCATTCAAGCATCATCTAGCAAAGCATGGTATATTGCACCAGACGAGTTGCCCTTACACTCCACAGCAAAATGGAGTTGCTGAAAGAAAGAACCGGCACCTTATGGAAGTGGCAAGAACCATCATGCTCCAGTCAAAGGTTCCCAAGAGATTTTGGAGTGATGCAGTATCCACGGCTTGTTACTTGATCAATAGAACTCCAACCTTGGTGCTTCAAAGCAAGTCCCCATTTGAGGTACTGAATCAGTCCAAGCCTACTCTGGAGTATATGCGGGTCTTTGGTTGCTTGTGTTATGTGATGATTGCAAGTGAGATGAGAAACAAGCTTGAAGCAAGAAGTGTCAAGGCTATGTTCATTGGCTATTCAACTAGCCAGAAAGGTTACAAATGCTATGATCCTGACACAAGGCGTGTGTTAGTATCAAGGGAAGTGAAGTTCATAGAAGAAAGAGGGTACTATGAGGAGCAAAACCAGGAAGATTTGAAGGATCTTACCAGTGATAGAGCTTCAGTACTGAGGACTATCCTAGAAGGGATGGGAATCAATGTGGATCATCAGGGTCCGGCAAATGGGAACAATCAAGGTGATGGGAATCATCAGGAGGCACCACACCTTGACCATGAGGGGGGAGAAGAACCGAGTAGAGCAGAAGGAAGTTCTGGTTCAGAGGAGAGTTCTGGTGCTCATGATCAAGGTGTTGAGATGTCCAGTTCTGATTCAGGAGCTGAAGAGAGTCAGCCAAGTGGTGGAGTTGAAGCAAGTCAGTCTAGTGAAGAAGCGGCTAGTAGTGGAAATGAGGAGGAAGTAATGCAGCAATCTCCACAGCCTACTTTGAGAAGAAGCACAAGAGTAAAGAGAGATGCATCCAACTGGGTGAATACAAGGGTGTATTACAATGCTCAAGCGGTTGAGCATCCATCTCAAGCTGTGTGTTCTTTTGCAAGCTTTCCTGAAGAACATCAAGCTTTCACAGTGAGCTTAGATGAGAGCTATGTTCCGAGGAGTTATGAGGAAGCCATGTTGATTCAAGAGTGGAGAGACTCAGTGAATGATGAAGCTGGTGCAATGATAAAGAATGATACCTGGTATGAAAGCACATTGCCAAAAGGAAAGAAGGCAGTGTCTTGCAAGTGGATCTTTACCATCAAGTATCTACCTAATGGCAAGATTGACAGACGGAAGACTCGGTTGGTAGCTAGAGGATTCACTCAAACCTATGGAGAAGACTACATAGACACGTTTGCTCCAGTTGCTAAGCTTCATACAATTAGAGTGGTGTTGTCTCTCGCTGTGAACTTGGAGTGGGATCTTTGGCAAATGGACGTCAAGAATGCATTCTTGCAAGGAGAACTTGAGGATGAGGTCTACATGTTACCACCACCGGGTCTAGAACACTTGGTTAAGAAGGGGAATGTGTTGAGACTCAAGAAGGCTATCTATGGACTTAAGCAATCTCCAAGAGCTTGGTACCACAAGCTAAGCACCACCTTGAATGGGAGAGGATTCAAGAAATGTGAACTTGATCACACACTCTTCACCCTCACCACACCCTCAGGTATCATTTGTATCCTTGTCTATGTTGATGATATAATTATTACTGGTTCTGATAAGACAGGGATTCAAGAGACTAAGGCTTTCCTAAAGTCAGTGTTTGAGATTAAAGATTTGGGAGAAATGAAATACTTCCTTGGAATTGAGTTGTGTAGATCCAAGGAAGGTTTGTTCATATCTCAGAGGAAATATACACTTGATCTTTTGAAAGATGCAGGTGTAGATGAAGGGAAGACAGCCAAGATGCCTATGGAGGATGGGTACAAAGTTCCACGTGAGGGGGAGATTGAAGATAGCAAGCCGTTCAAAGATCCAAAGCTGTATAGGAAGCTGGTGGGGAAGCTCATATACCTGACCATCACTCGGCCAGATATATGTTTTGCGGTTAACCAAGTCAGTCAGCATATGCAAGTGCCCAAGGAGCACCATTGGAGAATGGTGGAAAGATTGCTGATGTATCTGAATGGAACCAGGAGTCTAGGCATCTGGATGGGTTGTAACAAGAGTACTGAAGCTGTGGGGTATTGTGATGCGGATTGGGCAGGTGATAGAGCTGATAGAAGATCAACAACAGGCTATTGCACGTTCATTGGAGGCAATCTGGTTACATGGAAGAGCAAGAAGCAGAAAGTGGTGTCTTGCTCTAGTGCTGAAGCTGAGTACCGTGCAATGCTCAAGCTTACTAACGAGTTGGTGTGGATCAAAGGAATCCTGAAGCATCTGGAGGTTGATCAAGACACACCTATGGTCATGCATTGTGACAATCAAGCTGCCATTCACATAGCTTCCAACAGTGTGTTTCACGAGAGGACTAAACACATTGAGGTGGACTGTCACAAGGTTAGGCAGATGATTGTACTTGGAGTGGTGTTACCATGTTATACAAGGAGTGAAGATCAGTTAGCTGATGTGTTCACAAAGGCGGCAAGGCAGAAGACAATGGAGTCCATCCACATTAGGCTGGGCCTCATTGATCTGAGAGGTACCAACTAAATGCTCCCCTGCTGGGATGTCTCTACTCTTTTTCCTCCTCAAGGTTTTGTCCCAAATGGGTTTTCCTTGTTGAGGTTTTAATGAGGGAGATTGAACAGCATTCCAAGCTTGACTTGTTCCACATGGTCAAGCTTGAGGGGGAGTGTTAAGTTGAGGTGTTTACTTAGAGGATTGGAGAGTTGAGCTTGAGAGGATGAGGAGTAAAATGGGGTTAAGTGTTGGTGAGTGATCCGTACAGTACGGACAGTACGGATCCGTACGGATCATCTCAACCAAGATCCTCATAACTTAACCTTTCACCACATTTCATAAGTTGGGAAAAAGTTATTGTGGCAGTAATTTTATGTTACCATGGTGAAAGGGAAAGTTACTGAGGTAAGTAAGTGAGTGAGAAGTGTGAAGCAAGTTAGCGAGACACTTTAGATCAAGAAGAAGGTTTAAGGAAGAAGCTGGTCTTGTGACCGTTTGTGGATGAGGTTACTATGCTGGATAAGGTCACTATGCTGCGGAGACAGACTGGCACAAGCTGGATACGCGGAGTGAACCTGGTCCAAGCATTTCAGAAATGCGCTCCACCCTTAGAATAGTAATCTAGTCTAAGCCACTCATTTGTATTAAACCCTAGCTTACTCTCTTCCTATATATTGTAAACTCTCCTCATTAATCGAACTAAGCACTTGGATACTAAACTATTTCTCTCAGACTCTTGCATACTCTTATACTAATTTCTACACATTGATCTCGGATTCTCTTATACAAACACTTTAAACACTTGAAACACATCTAAATGTCTAAAAATATTACCAGGATGAACCAATATATAAGAAGCTTGATTGGGAACCACTAATCAGTGGAGAATA
>NW_026619883.1:0-6599 GCF_000801105.2 Raphanus sativus | reverse complement strand
GTCTTTGATTCTCTGTTTGCAAGGATTATCCAAGCAACTACCCACCTACAAGAGATCCAGGGAGAGACAGCCATTCCAGGGTTGCACCAAGTGGTATCAGAGCCTCTTGAAGGTTAGGGTTTGAAATTTTAGCCAAGGATTTCGAAATCTATCATATCCAGCAGTCTCCTATGTCTTATTCTGAAAGCAAAAGAAGTTATGAAGAGATGGCTGCTGAGCGCAAAGCAACAAGGGAGTTGCAAAGAAGAAGAAAACAGATCCAGATTCCACTCTTTTATGGAGATTTTGATCCAGATACATATCTAGAATGGGAAAAGGAGATGGATTTAATTATCAAGTGTCAGGGGTACACAACAGAGAAGCAGGCTCAATTGGCATCTACTGGTTTATGTGGCTATGCACTTGATTGGTGGTATCAGACAGCTAATACTAGGAGACAATATGGAGAGCAACAGATTTCTTCTTGGTATGAGATGAAGGCTGTCATGAAGAAGAAGTTTGTAGCCAAGAGGTATGGGCAAACTGACTTGGAAAGGATGTAATTCCAAGCTAGGGAAGCTAAAGGATGTGTTAGGAAATCCGGAGATGAGCCAAAGTCCTACTCTGGTCATGAGGAACAAAGAAAGTTGCAGCTACATGATGCATATCTTGATGAATTGCAAAGCCCACAGTTCAAGGAACACCTCATGAAGATCATAGATAAATCACTCACTGCTGTGATGAAAAACCCACATCAGAGGTCAGTCCCACGTCCAGCATCAAGAGCTGATGAGCTAGGCTGTTACCAGAATGAACCAGCAGAGAAGAAAGAAGAAACTGCAGCAAAACATGGTGAGAGGGAACAAGATTTTGAATCAGAACCAGCCACTCTTTGTCAAGCAGATTACTTGGATAATCATCTGAAACAAGAGGAGATATCATCAGTTATATGTGATCACGTGCCTGGTCAAAACCAAGCTGAAGAAGGAGTGCTTAATGGATCACCTCAAGCTCATGAATTGGCAGTTACAACTGTGGTTGAAGAAGCTGATATCATTGAATCTTTTTCTTGTGATCTACTGACCAAACCTCCTGTATGGATTCAGACCAGCATAGTGGAGCATATGAGGTTTGTTATGGGGCTGCAACACCTTGTTTTTGAACCAAGAGGGAGCTGTTGTGTGCATAGAAACATTAACAACAATCTGATCAAAATAGCAGCAGCACTAAAGCTTGAGTTGGGAGGCTTCTTGCATGATCAGGAAGAACCAATGTTAGTTTCTGGTTTGTTAAAGCTGAGATCACGTGCCCAGAAGTATAATATCAAGACTTGTGTTTGGTATCAGTGGAGAGAATCTCAATCAGAAGCAGTGAGATTTGAGTTAAACAAGGAGCAGAAATTGCTTGCTCTAAGTGTTGATTGTAATGAGCAAAGTCCTGTGAAGCATCTAGGACGTGTGAAGGCTTTACAAAGCTTTGTGTTTGAGCCTGGAGGGGAGATAAACGTGCACAAGAGCTTTAACAACACTCTGGTCCAAGAAGAAAGAAAGCAGCAGAGATTGGACAGTTTATTCATCCATGAGGAACTGGATTTGAGGACAAATCCTTTTAAAGGAGGAGGGAATGGTGCGACCTGGATCAGCTACAAACTCAAGTTCTGGAAGCCAATCCATGTACCAGAAAGGAAATGGGCCATATCACAGTCTAATGGACTCATTGGAGAGCTTATTGGCATGATTCATGAAGTATTGGACCGAGAGAAGACTATGAGACTTTATGAGGCTTCTATAATGAATGGAGTGACTTTAGACAAACCTGTACGACCAGTGACAGCCCTTATTGACCAGGAAATAGATGGGAGGAAGCTAAATAGACAGAAAATAAAATGGCGGCTCTGGTATGATCGAGAAATGCACTGCTCAAACCGACATGGGCGAGAAATGAGTGGAAATGGAAGATGAAGAACCAGAGCTGGAAATGGAACATGAGTAAGAGATTTATCATCCAAACGAGCCTAAGGAGGAACTTGGTCGGACCTGGAACAAGATGGATTGAGCCCAAGAAAGAATTGTTCGAAAAAGGTCTTTATCGGCCCAAAAAGTGGAAAGACAAACCAGCTTGGATTATGATTGGCCAGAGAAGATTAGGCACGGCCATTATGATATATTTTAAGTGTATTTGGTTTTATTGTTTATGTAAACTCATTAGGAATAGGTTTTGGGCTTTATAAACCCATTAGGAGTCGGTTTGGTGTTTTAAACCAATTAGCAATAGGATTAGGATTTGGTTTTCATTAACCACTTTGGTTTTGGTTTAGGGTTTTCAATTTTATGTTTCTAAACATATGTAGCCACGTTTTGGCATTGAATCAATCATTTTTTTCATCTCTTTGTTTTGAGTTTTCTCTCAATTCTGCTGGTGTGTAATATCCAGCTTGGGATCTCTGGTTTAGTGTGTAATATCTAGATCAGTGTCCTTGGAGTATCAGGAGGCGAGCCATCTCTCTTGTGTCCCACATCAATCCACAAGCCTTGATACAGATCGAGTCTTTGATTCTCTGTTTGCAAGGATTATCTCTATGATCCATCCTAGACACCAAGCAGGGTGATCCTGTGTCTGTGGAGCAGAAAAACATCTTTAGAGCATCCCATAGCTCTGAGGAGAAGACCATATTCATTACCTTCCATCCATCCACGCCCCCTTCAAGAGATCCAGGGAGAGACAGTCAGTCCAGGGCCGCACCAAGTGGTATCAGAGCCTCTTGAAGGTTTAGGGTTTGATTTTCTTAACCTTGGTCACGACTTCAATCTACTATCCAGCAATCTACAATGTTTTCTCTTAGAAAACAGGAAGAGAAGGCTAAACAACCAGCAACAAGGGAGCTGTTGCAAAGAGGAGAAAAAGTTATCCAGATTCCACCCTTCTATGGAGAGTTCGATCCAAATACATATCTAGAATGGGAAAAGGATGTGGATTTCGTTTTTCACTGCCATAGATACACAGCAGAGAAGCAGGTTCATATAGCAACTACTGGTTTTTATGGGTATGCACTTGAATGGTGGTATCAACTTGCTAACAAAAGAAAACAGTGTGGAGAGTTACAGATTTCTTCTTGGTATGAGATGAAGGCTGTCATGAAGAAAAGGTTTGTAGCCAAGAGGTATGGTCAAACTGATTTGAAAAGGATACACTGTCAATCTGGGGCAGCTACAGGACGTGCTAGAACACCAAAAGATCAGCCAAAGACATACTATGGTGGTGAGACACAAAGAAAGTTGCAGCTACATCAAGCATATTTTGAGGAATTGGAAAGCACACAGTTCAAGCAAGACCTCAGGAACATGATAGATCAATCACTCACTGCTGTGATCAAAATCCCACATCAGGGGCCAGTCCCACGTCCAGCATCAAGAGATGATGAGCTAAGTTGTTACAAGAAGGAACCAGCAGAGCATAAGGAAAAGATTGCAACAAAACCGGCTGTGAAGATATCAGAGATTCAACTACAGCAAGAGGAGCACGTACCAGGAGCTTTGTGTGGTCTTAATCATGATCAAAACAAGGCTAAAGAAGAAGGAGAACCTGATGAGGCACTTGTAGTTCATAAAGAGCCACTTGAGACTTTGATTGAACAAGGTGGATTCATTAGATTGTTTTCTTGTGATTTACTGATCAGACTTATGGTATGTTTTCAGTTCAGCTTAGTAGAGCATCTGAGAGTTGTCAAGGGACTGCAACAAGTCGTTTTTGAACCAGGAGGAAGCTTGAGTGTTGGTAGAAGAAGTAACAATTTTCTTGGTCAGAAAACAGTTTCATACAAGCTTAATTTGCAGGGTTCATTCACTCCTAAAGAACAAGATTTGAGGTCAAATCTTTTTGAAGGGAGAGAGGATGGAGTGATCCTAACTAGCTGCAGTAAACATAGAGGAAGAACAGGAGGCAACACATCCTTTATCAGCTTCATAACTGATCAGAACAAGCTGAGAAGAGATAAACATGAACTGGTGTTGGTTAAAGAGAAGCCAGAACTGGAGGATGAGTATGGGGACCAAACCACACGACCACCTGACCATAAGGAGGTTAAACTGAGAGTACATGGTCTCATGTTCATCAGCAGGAAGTGCGTAGGATCATCCTGGAGAGAAGCAGTCAGCTTCAAACTCAACAAAGTGGAGGAACCATCTGTTTTAATAGCTAATGATATTGAGCACAATTCCAAGCAGTTGCTGTGGCATGAAGAGGGGTTGCAATACTTTGTGTTTGACCCTGGAGAGACTCAGTTTGTGATGATATTTCTCATTACTAGGACAGGAACATTGGAGTTAACTGATCATGGATCTATTTGTTAACAAGACTTGGATTTGAGGACAAATCCTTTTAAAGGAGGAGGGGATGGTGTAGCCATGACCAGAGACATAGGAGAGGAGCTGAGTGAGAATGATGAGGAAGAGCCAAGTGATGAGACGGCCTTAGAAGAGAGGTGTGCAGCTTAGGATACTGAAGGAACCAGAGAGAGATACCAAGTGAGCTATCCAGTGTGTGGAGTGGACCAGTTACTAGATCAAGGCTGAGAGCACAAGAGGAGAGGCTCCAAGAGTTAGCCAAAAACGTGGGCACTGGTTCAAGACAAGAAAACAAAGACAAACCAGCCTGTTGGTTCAATTTAATTAAATTGTAATGTTTCTGGTTATTGGGCTTTCTTTTAATTTAAACCAGAAATAATAAACCAAGTTTGGGTAGGATTAGGATTTTAAATCAGACCAATTTCGATTTTAATAAGTTCTAGGATTAGGATTAAACCATCTGGTTTAAGCCTCGGGTTTTCTTTTGATTTCTGTCGACATTGTTTAAGAGTCCTAAGCAGCTTGCTTTGAAACTCATTCAACTTTTAATCTAAAAACTTTCATACAAGTTGTTTCAAAGTCTCTTGCTTTCTCTGTTCAGCTTAAGAACATTGACCTCACTTAAAGGAAGGAATTCCTTGTGAATCCATCTTAGACAATACAGGGTGATTCTGTGTCTTTGAGTAGCAAAACAGCTTTTGAGCAATCCATAGCTCTTTAGCAAAGTTCATCATCAACATCTATCATCTATCCACACGCCTTGATACAGATTGAGTCTTTGATTCTCTGTTTGCAAGGATTATCAAAGCATCTACCCACCTACAAGAGATCCAGGGATAGACAGCCATTTCAGGGCTGCACCATTGTGTGTATGGCCGGTTAAGATAGTGCAGCTAGTGATAGTGATGCGCTCCTGGTTCATGGAGACACACAAGGGGAAGATCATCACAGAAAGTCATGGGGAGACTGATGATCTTAAGGCATTGGAGCTGAAGGCACTGGTGGATCGGTTGGTTTAAGCGCAGCTGTAGGTGGTGATGCGCTCCTGGTTTGAAAACTCATTGTAGCTCACTTCAAGCTTGGACATATACTCAGCCAAGCTTGAGGTGGGGATTCAAGTGAGCTACCAGAAGATCCTCTAAGCTCAATGACCTGGGTTCCTCAAGACCATTGCAAGCTGATCATGAAGGATGATCAAGCCGAAGTGGAGGGAAGAAGAAGGTCTCACAACAAGAGTGGGCTGATGTATCTCCTCAGTGCAATGGTAGTTAAGTGGGGGTGTAAGCATCAAGTCTGAGAAGATGGAGGTGTTCCCACAAGAGAGATCATGGAGCTTATTATGCGCTCACCTTCAAGCTTGGACCTTCCCTATACTCGGTCTCAAGCTTGAGGGGGAGTGTTAGTGAGCTTACATGATGAGAAGTGGAGCTGTTAAGCTCAGAGAGTGAGGATGCAAGTGGCGGTTCAGAGCAGCCATGCCTCACCATTATAAACAAGGGAGTATACCTAAAATAATCTCTTTAATACATTGTTTGATAGGTTTATATCTTGATGAACTGATACACTTGTGTGATGATGTATCAGGTACCTTACTTGGAGTCTCAATGAGGAAGAGTTAGGGTGTGATCTGACCTGATGAAGATGGCAAGAAGCCACGAGAGAAGGGAAGACACAGCCGGTTTCAAGAAAGAGATCCAAGAAGTGTTGGGGATGTGCAATGAGGTGTTGAGCTCATTGCATCACGAGAAGAGGCCATGATCCAAGTGGTTCTTTGGATCCCTTACATTGTTGGTAAGGTACAAAGAACCACTGGCCAATCCCCAGGCCTTGATGAACCTACTCTTTTTCCCTTACAAGGTTTTGTCCCAAAGGGTTTTCCTTGTAAGGTTTTTAATGAGGGGATTCTTCAAGGTTCCAAGCTTGACTTAGGATCACCTAGAGTCAAGCTTGAGGGGGAGTGTTAACTTGAAGAAAAGAAATGAGTATTGAGCTGAAGAGTTCAATCAAGCTTCAGAAGGAGACTGAAGTGATTCTCAAGTTAAGTAAAATCCAAGAAGGGCTTATAGAGAAGAGTGGATGAGAATGGAATAGTTTGGGTGTATTTGGAGAAGTTGATGTAATAGTGTATAGTGAGAAAGCACTATACACTATTACAAAAGTACTATACACTGTTTGGGAAGTCTTGGGTCACAAGGAAAGTGTGATGGACGACCAAGAGAGTGAGGAAGGCATCCAAATAGCATCTTGGAATAGTTTGGAAAAGGAAGAAGCTGTGCA
>NW_026619882.1:0-6600 GCF_000801105.2 Raphanus sativus | reverse complement strand
TTAGAATGACCTCATCATCAGCATGGATAGCAAAATGTTGGCTTCAGATTTCATGAAGAATAAGCACAAATACTAATTTTCAAAGTAAAAAATGTACAAAAAACAAATATTTTAAAAACAAAATAAACAACAGCTCCGCGCGACAAACCACTAGTATATTAATATAATTGCATTAAAAAGTGGTTATATTTGCTGTGTCAATTTATATGGAACCCATAAATGTAGGAATACGGTAAACAGTTTTGAGGTTTAGATTGGTTCATATTTGCCGTGGTTGATTCGATATTTATATATTTTCTATCACAGGTAAATTATTAGGATAGAAAACATATAAAAGTCGTTTAAAATTGGAATATTCTAGGGATATACATTATTTGAGATTTATTAAGTTACAACAATCTACGATTTATGTTTTTACGATGATTAAAGTTGTTCAGTTTAGATAGGAGATCACAATATAGTTGCGATTTTTATACCAGTTAGTGTGCTTAAAATAAAATATATTTTTGGTTAATTGTATTTGAAAAAAGATTTGCCAAAAAATTTTATTCCAAAGATGCTACTTTTTATACCCAATTGTTATCTAATTAACCTAACATTAATAAAGAAATTCATGAGTAAAAAATTATTGGGTTTTAGGATTTCGTATATATCTGAATATATACATCTAAAATTTTAATCATACAAATAAACATGTCATTTTTGATGGAAACTGATGATCTGAATTTAATTACAATTATATATTGTTTAAGCAATGGAGAAAGAGGGTTATAGCAGTTTGAAAGGTCATAAACCTTTGATATTATATTAAAAACTATAACCACGATAGGAGAGATAAATTTGATCTTCTTATTTGAATAATGCAACATGTAGGTTCTCTGGTGCAATTGTTTGTAAGCAAAAGATTATTTGAAAGTGATAAATGATAAATACACTGATGTTAACAGAATGTATTGTTTTTATTTGAAGCTGCAGAATCCAATAATCGTTGAGTTTGGGTGATGATGGAACATCATTCTCAATTTACAAGATATGGTACATATACTCTCTAAGAAGTGAAAATCGTGTTGCAATTGAAGTTTGTTTAAAACGTGGCTGTTACTTTGATATTAATGATACATTATGTTTCAATAGGAATACATATGGTCAATTAAACGTGTTGTTGTTTAATCTACGTAGCTGGATTAAAGGTGTTGCTATTTAAATAAATAGAATTAGGAAAATGCTGAATTTAATTAAAACTATATGTTAAATAAAGTAAGTGGCAGAATCTTGTAAATACTGTTCAAATAGAAGGGCATCTCAAAAAGAACCTTGTGTTTTAAAATATAGATTAATACTATTAACAATAAATAAATGAAAGTGACATATTTTGTTAATACTTGTAAAACAAAGGGACCTAAAAAAATCTTATGTTTTAATAGTATAAACTAGATTTTGACCCGCCCTTTTCAAGGGCGGAACCATTTTTTTTTTTTTTTTCAAAAATGATATAGATTTGTATTTATATTTTGATTTTATCTGTAATTGACAATATATAATAAACACGATACATATCTTCATAATAATAATTTGAGATTAGATCATTTGATTTGCTCTTTTTCATGACAAGGGTAGCGATGATTTGCGCGTGGATATGTTTTCTAATTATTAAAGATATTTAGTGGTGTATAATATAGGTATATAATATTTTAAATGTAATTTAGATGTATACAATACATGTCCGTACATATATTTAACTGTGATGGGGTTATAAGTATGATGTACATCGTTGTTCTTATATGAAAAAAGTAAAATATAGTACATGATTTTTTCTTTTAGTTTTAGATTTCTAGTTGTACATTAAATATTTAAAAGCTTGATATATTTCAATATTTTTTAATATTAATTATTATATGTTATTTATTTATAGTATTCCACATTATAAATGTAAATTATACATGACAAATTCCTAAATATTGTTGTTGTTAAGAAGATGAAAAATTATATATATATATATATATATATATATATATAGACCAAAATGTTATGGATTTATAAAATAATATATCTGACTTTTGATTTTATGGTTTGACATCATTGGGTAAAGTGATTGTTGGGTCTGAGGTAACCATAGACATATCAGTTTAACTTTTTTTTTTGTGTGTGTAGAAGGTATTAGGAGATGGAAGACTATTTATATAATATGCTAACGTCTAGGCAATGTTTTTGAAACCCGACCCCGGACCGCGGTCGAAGCGGTAATCCGGTGGCCAAAGATAAATCTGATTTGGGTTTTGTAAAAAAAACAAAAAATTTAAAAACCCACTAAACCCAGAATCTGGTACCGGTCTAACCAAAACCAATGGACAATTTTTTATTTTTAAAAAAATATATTTTGTATAATTTTTAATTAAGAAATTAGGTTTTTCGTTTTGTTATCGATAACTTATTACTGATGTTTTACTTTTGATATATTTTAGATTTGAAGTTTATTTTATTATTTACATTAGACATATAAATATTTATGAATTTTACGTCCTGATATTTTTTTGTTAGATGTCATAAATCTTAACTTTTAACAACTTTTTAAAATAATCTAAAATATTTTTGATTTTTTTATGTCAAATAAAAATCAAAATTTAGAAACTAAAGTTAAACGGTTTCTAAATATTTTTCAAACATGAAATATATACTATCCAATTTAGTATAAAATATGTACAGTTTAGCATTAAATGTAATAATGCATATAATCTAATTATGCTATAGAAAAAAGAAGCAGTCAACATAACATATCCCCATATCAAATGATTTTTTATTTGTTTGAGTGGATTTTTCTAGATAAATGTGTCAAATAGTAGACCACAAATAAAATAATGAAAGTTTAAACAATTTATGTTGACAAATTTTGGTTTAGCCCAAGACAAACTGAAGTAATTTTTATGTTTGGTACGTGACCTGTTAATATAAGTCAGCTAGTGTATTAGGAAAGAATCTAAAAAATGGATATTGCGTAACTAAATTACAGGGAACATATATTTCTGTAACCGATTTATTGAAAATGATATTTATTTCAAATCTTTAATAATTAGATATCTTTAATAATTAAATATGGTCCATAAATTATGTCACATCCTAACAAATTTGAAACAGGCCAAACTTAAATGAAAACATCCTATAGTAGATAATTTTAGGACTCTATTTTAATAGAATAGATGTAATCTAATGAAATGTTTTCTTTTTGCTAAATGATGTGTATATTTTGTAAAATAGTTATATTGTTATGCCTCAAATATAGTTGAGATAGCATAAAAGTGTATCGGTGATATTATCCAGTTGCAGATTATTGTCAACGTATGATCCATCTCCAAATTTTACTTTCCCTTTGATGTTTTCGTTTATCTCAGAGAAGTAAGATCTTTCTCCTGTCATGTGGTTACTAGCACCATTGTCCAAATACCACACTCCATCTTCTTTCTTGTCGGCTTCAAGCTTTTAGGGATTACTTTCTCTTCATTAAGAAACACCACTTCAAGCATATATAGTGCTACCTCTGCAGTCTCAGTTTCAGTTTTGTTGAGCTCTTCATCAGCTTTCTTTTCAGTGCACACAGAGGCAAAGTGTCCTTTCTTTCGACAATTATAGCACACAATCTGAGAGTAGTCTCTTTTCTCTTTGCTTCTCTCGCTATAACTGCTCCTGCCTCGACCTCTTTCTATGTTACTTCTTCTGCGTCCTCTGTTATGTGCTCTCCCTCTTCCTGTATTATCTGATCCTCTTTGATCATACAACTTTTCAGTGTTAGAGTACAGAAGGTTTCCTTGTTGCTCAAACGGTTCAAAGCCTCTTATATATTCCTCATAAGTTTTAAGCCTCCCAATAATATCCTCAAAGCTAGCTGTTTCCAAATCCAACATCTGCTCCAGTATCCTGTCATGTGGATGAACTTTGGTGGTAGACTATTTAGGAATTTCTTTACGACTTTGGGTCCTTCAATGCTTTGTCCTAACGAAGTCGCTTTAGATGAAAGCTCTGAAATATTTCCTGAAACGTGTTGATAGTATCTGAGTCATCCATCTTCATACGGTCAAATTCGTTCATTAGTGTCTCACTACAAGAAAATAGACGCATACCGACGAAAGTGGTCGTCGGTTTCAGTTGGTCGGAAAAAAAAATCGTCGGAAATCTATCAGATCTTCCGACGATTTTCTGACGGATTGCGATGAATTCGATTCTGACGGATTGCGATGAATTCGATTCTGACGAAGTTCCGACGCCATTCCGATCGCTTCTGGATTTCGTCGGTTTGTCGTCGGAATGTGGTCAAAAAAGTCCGACGCTTTCCGTCGGAGTGATCGTCAGAATTTCCCTATTTTTTTGTAGTGTCTGAAGAAGAGCTGACTTAACACGCTCCGCTCCTAGATTCCTTGATCGTATGGCTTCCCAAATCACCTTAGGGGAACCTAGATCACCAGGCTTACAAGATCATGGTTTGGTATTGACTGAAACAGAAGTGCTGTAGCTATGTCGTTCTTGTCTTCCTCATCAGTTCCTGACTCTATAGCTTCCCATACCTTGTGCACACGTAAGAGCACTTTCATCCTCATTGCCCATACCGTGTAATTCGATGTACTCAGCATCGGACACACCACAGCGCAGGTACGACTTCCTTCACCTTTACTAAAGCCTTAGAATCTGCCATTGTTTCTGTATCTAAGCTATGCGATCAAGATAAAACCACAAGCTCTGATACCAAATATAGTAATTAAGACACAAAGATTATAAAAACGGTTACTTTGTTTTTATTTCTTTCTTTGCTTTTTTCTTAATTGTTATTAAGATCATATTACATTAGGTCTTTTTATATAGGTAATAAAAGCTACTTATCTTATCCTATTACATGTTTATCTAGGAGTCTTTGTCTTTATCCTAAACCTATAAGTTATTCCTCTTTTTTTATGAATAACTTGATTCATAAGCTATCTCTTGAAGCTTATCCAACACTTTTGTCCTCAATTAGCCTATGAAGTAAGGAACTTATTTGAAAATAATTGGATACATGATGAACTTATTTGAAAATAATTGGATACATGATTAACTTTTAGAGTTTACATGATTAACATGTAATATCAAATTCAAAAACTACTTCAACTTCTTTTTTCATCCACTAGAAACAAAATTATTCTAGTGGAAAAAGACGACTAATCTCGTACGTCAAAACGATAAAAGCAATAAACGTCTAACGGTACCAGTTCATCGTGGCTGTCTCAGCTCTCTTCTTATCTTGTGAGAGAACAGTCTACAAGCATCCATGCTTAAATCCACCGCCGCTGCTAAAGCCACGTGCGCCGCGGCATCCTCCACGCATCTCACATACTTCTCCCCTACTTCCACCTTAGGCCTGCTCTGTTTCTCAACTCCTTCCACCCTGGTCGACATCACAAACCCAAGTTATGTTGCGCTTGCGGTAGAAGAAACCCGAAATCCGACCCGCATCCTGAACGGGATTTTGATGATCCACTACTCAACCGGGAGGAAAGATCAAAACTCCCATCCGAGAGTGTCAAAGAAGCAGCCGTGTTGGTGTCCGCGGCAGCGATGGTTCCGTCTGTGACAAAACTCCCTCCGAATCTTGCCCTGATCGAAGACGACGAGGAGATTTCAGTAGCGATGTCATCTTGAAATAGATGGAACCGATAACCGAGGACGTCAGAGAAGCCAGGCTCACGCCATGCCTCGAGACGACCCCATGCTTCATTATGTTGCCATCAGGCCGGAGGATGAGCCATTCGCCAGGGCTTGACTTAGACACGCGCTTGGAACCGGGTGATGGTACGAAAGGTGTGATAATTGAAGCCATAGCTACTGCTGAGCCAGAGAGATCATGGATCATTATCGACCAACCTTTTCTCTCCTCCATGTATGTTTTTTCTTTCCGGTGGTCAATGACGGCAGTCTGAAGAATTAACATGAAATGAGTACAATTTTATGTGGTTGGTGATATTCTATAAGTAGTACGAACCATAGACTTAATTAAATCATTAAAACAATATGAAGAGAGTTAAAAATTTACTGACCTTGTAAGATTTGGGGAGTTACTGATTCCAAACTTGCATGTGAAAACAGCTTGTTCTTGTTTCCATGTACAAGAAAAACCTTGGGACTACACTCCGGCTCGCCTCGAACTCAAAGATAAATCTCCGGTCGGGTTCAACCCGTACACTAACGTGAAGGTCCGGATTCTTCTTCTTTGACTTGTTATTTAGTGCCCAACTCAACCCATTCATGGTGAGCCAAACACGTCCTAGTTTCCGCCGTCTTTAAATCCAATGAAAATGTTAAAGCAACCAATAAGTTTCACACCACTCAAAGAAGGGACGAGTCACACGATGCAGCAGAGGAATAAACCTGACTGAGAGGACACTCCGTTCAGGCTTCATATTTGAGACCATTCAATCTGAGCCTTGCTTAGAATGAAGCAAGCAGCAACGGTTGACACATCACCGGAGCACAACCGGGACTGGGGGATTCTGATTCGGTTCGAAACAGAACGGGAACCGCAACGACTTGGCGTGGGAAACTCTTGAATTTGATCTTACAGAACCAGTTACCAGGTGCTGC
>NW_026619881.1:0-6602 GCF_000801105.2 Raphanus sativus | reverse complement strand
AAGCAACACATATTAACGAAGACAACATCAAAGACTGTATGTGTTTTTAAACTCACATGTGCATCGACCAGAACCATTTGAAGAGTCTCTCCACCAAAACCAGTGTTTTGCATCCACGAATGTAGCACTTTCACTTCAGACCGCCATTTAGTCTTGAATGGTTTCAAGTCTTTCACAGGCACAATACTCAAGTTCTTAGACATTTTTGTGTTGGTTTAGATCGCAAAATGAATGATGTGATTGATCGTAGAATGAGAGCTCTATATATAGTTACTTAGAGGTAGGTAAATCTAAACTAATAACTATAAAACTTGATGAGCAAGTCGTTTAAGATAAGGAATATATTTAATATTCGAATATTTTGTATAGATTTTTGTGGTTACAATTTTGTTCACGTATTTAAGGAGGTTTAGATATTTGATATCGAAAATTAATTTGTGATTAATGCAAACTATATTATCGTGATTAGCAAGTATTATGATATCGTTTGAGATAAGGAATATATTTAATATTCGAATATTTTGTATAGATTTTTGTGGTTACAATTTTGTTAACGTATTTAGGGAGGTTTAGATATTTGATATCGAAAATTAAATTGTGATTAATGCAAGTATTTTGATTATGATATCAATTATAAATCCGAGACCTTAAATATAGGAGATAATTATGTTAAGTATTTAAGATATTAAAGATTTGAAGAGTAGTTACTTGATTTGTTAACAAATTTGAAGGAATTGGTTTTAATTTCCGATTTTTTCTGAATTGACAGGTGCAAGGAAAATCAAGGCTATATTTAAGATATTTAATAAATATATAAATAAGAAAACCGAATGATTTTCCTTCAAATTGAATTTGAAAAACCAACTGGTTTTGCTTCGAAATATATCATGTACGAAATCAAATATTGGTATATATAGTCATATAGTAATAATTCTAATCATCGTATTCATTTCTAGTCATATAATAGTCTAGATAGTCTAGATTTGTGGTCATGTAAAATTTAATTATGCGTCCAATTATATGGTTAGATATTATAGATGGTTTGAAATTACAAAAGTGAGCTGGTTAAAGATGGTTAAATAAAATACAATTAAGCCCAGATATAAGTTGAATTTAGATGTCGTAGCCCATTTAGAATTAGAACCAAAACGTGATGATGGGCTGAGAATTCGAAAATTGTCTTTAATTAAAGCAGTGGCATACAGACGTAAATAATGAGGTGAAGTCAGGGTTAATTCTTATTTGTACTTCACTTTTAATAGGATAGATATAGAGACCGGCGTGGCGCTTTAATATCGCATTCAACGGTAGAAAATATCATCTGTCTCTCTCGTAACAACTCAGCCGTCAAGTTTCAGATTCCGTCGTACATGGCGGCTCTGATAGCGCCACCGCCGGTCTCCTTCTCTTCCGTACTCCGTCTATTGTAAGTCTTGTTGGTAGTTTCATGTCTCTTCATCTCAGCTTTAGATATTGACTAAAGGAATTGAATGATATTATTATTGAGAGGGAGCTCTGTTCTTATATGTACAGAGATAGTTACAAGAAAGGGAAAACAATATTCTAGGAGATACAGAGACGTAATTACAGATTATGTAGTCGTTTGATATCTAAAGTGATTATATACTTTCCATACTCTTACACACCCCCTCAAGACGGACGGCCGTTGGAGAGTCCGATCTTGATAGCGAGAGACTCAAAGCGTGGGCGAGGTAATGGTTTGGTCAGTGCATCAGAAAGTTGATCAGCTGAGTTGACGTGAGATACGCGCAGTTCGCCGCTTTGCACAAATTGTCGAACAAAATGATAGTCAAGAGCTAGATGCTTCATACGGGGAATGAAAGACTGGATTCGCCGCCAAGTATGTTGCTCCAATGTTGTCACAATAGATGACTGGTTTCGTTGGAGATGGAGAGCTTAGTTCGGACAGGAGAGACTGAATCCAGCACACTTTGGCTGTGGTGGCTGCGAGGGAGCGATACTCAGCTTCAGTGGAGGAACGCGCTACACCAGTTTGCTTCTTGGAGGACCAAGCTATTGGATGTCGACCAAGATAAACTATGTAGGCACCAGTAGAAGTATAATCATCTTTATTTCCAGCCCAATCCGCATCAGTAAAAGCATGGAGATTTGAAGGATTTTGAGCTGAAAGGAAGATGCCTCGTGTTATGGTGCCTGCAAGATACCGGAGAATGCGTTTGACAGCATGCCAGTGCTCAGTTGTTGGTTGGTGCATGAACTGAGACAGTTTGTTCACCGGAAAGGAGATGTCAGGCCGCGTCAAGGAGAGATACTGAAGGCTTCCGACTACGGCTCGATATTCCGCAGGATTATCTAATTTTGTACCTGAAAACAAAGTCAAGGAAGTGTTAGAACACATAGGTGTCTTAATATAATTGCAATCAGTCATTTTGGTACGATGTAAAAGTTCAGCTATATATCGACTTTGATTCAAATGTAATCCTTCTTTGGTCCTAATGACTTCGATACCAAGAAAGAAAGACAAATCATCTAAATCTTTAAGCGAGAAACGTTGAGATAAGGATTCGATAAACCGTTCTGTATGAGAAGGACTGTTTCCAGTGATGATTAAATCATCACCGTAGACAAGCATGTATATGAGGACGCCGTTGTTGTTGTAGATGAAGAGAGGCGCGTCGGCTACAGAGTTCTTGAAACCAGATTGCAGAAGAAAGGTGCGAAGCTCGTTGTACCACGCCCTTGGGGCTTGTTTAAGTACATAAATCGCCTTTCTTAGCTTACACACGGCATGCGGATTGTCTTTGTCCACAAAACCTGGTGGTTGCATCATGTAGACATCTTCTTGGAGATGGCCTTGAAGAAATGCGTTGTTGACATCAAGCTGACACAGGTTCCAGTTTTTAGTCACTGCAATGCTGAGAACGGTTCTGATTGTGGCCGGCTTGACAACGGGACTGAATGTGTCATGAAAGTCGATGCCCTGTCTTTGAGTGAAGCCTTTCGTGACAAGTCTGGCTTTGTAGCGAGCTATTGTTCCATCAGCATTCCACTTGATTGTAAAGATCCATCTGCAACCTACAACATTGACATGATTAGCAGCTTGAGTTAGTGTTTCTAAATCCCACGTATGATTTCCTGTTTGAGCATCAAATTCATCGCTCATAGCTTTGCGCCAGTGGGGGCTCTTGAGGGCTTCTGCGACGGTTTTGGGAATCATGTCTGAGGTGGGTATTTTTGTGGTATGAAGGTTGAGCTTTTGGACTGGCTTTCTTGTTCTTGTACTGACTCGAGTTGGTTGAGGAACCATGGGTGGTTGCGATAGGGGAGGATTTAAATTAGTGACTGTTGGTGGTTGAGTTTCAGTGGGCTGAGTAGGAGTAGTAGCGGGTGGAGCTGTGTGAGTTACTGGTGTAGTAGGAAGAGGCACAGTAGGAGTGACCCGCTGTGGTATAACTGAGACGACAGGATGAGAGCTGACTGGGACATCTTGGTCATCCTCAGTTGAACTCTTTGAAGAAGTAATAGAAAATGGAAAAACCGATTCATGAAAAACAACATGACGCGAAGTATAAATCCGATTTGTTTCTCTATCTAAACAAAAGTATGCACTTTGTGTAATAGAATAGCCTAGAAAGACACAAGGTGCCGATCTTGCATCAACCTTGTTAGATGCATATGGTCTAAGCCATGGAAAGCACAAGCAACCAAAAATTCTAAGTTTTTCATAGTTAGGAACATGTCCATGCAAACACTGAAAAGGAGTTTGAAATTGTAAAATCGGGGTTGGCATTCTATTAATAAGATAGACAGCCTTAGCAAACGCATATGTCCTGAACGATCTAGGCATTGAAGCATGAGATAACAAAGCAAGACCAGTTTCGACTATATGTCGATGTCGTCGCTCCGATATACCATTATGTTCAGGAGTATGCGGTGGACTAGTCATATGAGAGATGCCATGAGATGCTAGAAAAGCTGTTAAAGCTATATATTCACCCCCATTGTCAGTTTATAGAGTTCTAAGTTTGGTTTGAAATCGATTTTCAACCAAGACTTTGAACCTAGTAAAAATATCAAACACTTGGGATTTTTGTTTTAATGGATATAACCATGTATAGCGTGTAAAATGATCTACAAAAATAACATAATATTTGAAACCATCTTCTGAAATTATTGGAGAAGTCCAAAGATCTGAAAAGACTATATCATGGGGAAAAGAAGAACGTAAAGTTGAGTTTTGAAAAGGTAACTTATGCATTTTATTAATAGAACAGGAAGTGCATGGAGAAGCCATTAAAACACCAGACGTAACAGGTAATCGAAAAACAGAAAATAATTTTTGAAGAATTGGAAAAGCAGGATGACCAAGACGCGAGTGCCAATCAGACATAGTGGTCTTGACGGCTGAAGCAAAAGCAAGAGAAGGAGGTTTGGAGGTTTTGGAAAGCGGCCATTCATAGGTACCATCTTTAGGTTTGCCCTCCAGACGTAGAGCCCCCGTCTGCAAGTCTCTGACCTGAAAGTATGTGGGAGTAAAAGTAACAGCAACTCAATTAGTCGAACACAATTGAAAAACAGATATTAAGTTCTTTTGCAGTGATGGAACACATAAGACACTGTTAAGAAAAAAAGGTTTAGTATAGGAGGGAAGAGATAAAGAACCAGTGTGGGAGATGTTGAGTCCTGACCCATCACCGAGTAAGACACCATCACCCCCGCTATATGGATTGTGCAGAGAAAGATTGGCCAAGTCAGATGTCATGTGGTGTGAGGCGCCACTATCAAACAGCCATGTAGATGCATCAGACATGATTGGTTGGTTCATCTGAGATGGCATGATCGCTTGATTAGCTTGAGGCTGCCACGCCATATTTGGTTGGTGAGAGTTCCAGGTCTGCTGAGGTCACATTTGAGTCGCTGGTTGCGTCATTGTTGCTCCTGGAACAAGACGAAACTGTGGACAGTACTTGGCGCTGTGTCCATGAACACCACAAGCTTGACATCTGCCGAGATAAGGTTTGTGAAACCTCTGTTGAGATGCTCCTTGATTGCCTCTGTTCTGCTGGTAGTTATTATTGTTGTTGTTCTTCCAGTGATTGTGAGGTTTAGCATCTGTGGCATGTGCTACAATCGGAGTTACAGCAGAGGGTTCTCTGCAAAGGAGCATGGCTTCGCGATTGAGGAGTCTCTCATACAGCTCAGTAAACGGAATCGTAGTATCGCGGCCGTTGATAGCATCGATCTCTGGTTTGTACTCCTCAGGAAGTCCATCAAGGATTCTCTCTGTGACGTCCTCTGGATCCATTGGTTTGCCAAGTAACACCAACTCGTCGGCTTTGGACTTAACATGACGCAGATACTCACTGATGGTCTTGGTTCCTTTAACGCATGACTCGATTTGTCTCTTGATCTGTCAAACATGACCACGAGTCGGGTTGCCAAAGGTAGACAAGAGAAGATCCCACACCTCTTTCGTGGTTGTGGCACTGGAGACAACCGTCTTAACGGGCAGAGTGATCGCGCCAATGATGGCACTATAGAGAAGTAGATCATGTCTCCTCCAAGGCGCAAAAGCAGGATTAGGTTGTGATTGACCATTGAGGCCATGTTCGTTTCGTGAACTGGATGAGAATTCCAGACACGGCATCTGCGCGCAGTAATTGGATGCAGCAATCAGATGTTGTTCGTTCGCGATTCTGTAAATTTGGGACCATGCGTTTTGAACTGTATCTAGATGCAGTTAGGTTCGTTTTGTATTCTGTATTTTTGTATTTGGATGAGTTTTATGTCAAATGACCAAAAATTTCTTATCTTTTCTTTTGGTCTAAACATATATATAACTATATCTAAAAGTGAAACTAACTTCTAAAAAAATATGTTTAATCACAAATAAAATAGAGATAAATAAAAATGAACATTAAATTCAATTTTTCATTTTTTTATAAAAAATGAAATTAAATTTTCATGTTTTAACTTGTAAAATTTTTTGTTTAACTGCAAATAAAATAAACATAAATAAAAATAAATATCAAATTCAATTTTTCATGATTTATAACATTATAATGTAACAATAATAAACACTAAACTCTATTTTCATGTTTTACAACAATGATAACATCAAACTCAAATGACTTTTACACAAAATATTTAACTAAGTCTCAGAAAATTTGATTTTTGGGTTTTGGCCGGAAAAACTCGATTTTCGGGTTTCGGCCGGAAAACTCGGTATTCCAGTTTTGGCGGAAAATTCGGTTTTCGGGTTTTAGCGGAAAAACTCGGTTTTTGGGTTTTGGCCGGAAAACCTAGTTTTTCGGTTTTAGCGGGAAAATTCGGTTTTCCGCTTTTGGCGGGAAAACTCGGTTTTCGGGTTTTGGCCAAAAAACTCGGTCTTCGGATTTTAGCCGAAAACTTGATTTTCCGGGTTTGGCGGAAAATTCGGTTTTGGTTTTTGGCGGGAAAACTCGGTTTTCGAGTTTTGGCCGAAAAACTCGGTTTTCGGGTTTTGGCCGAAAAACTCGGTTTTCTGGTTTTGCCCGAAAAACTCGGTTTTCCGGGTTTGGCCGAAAAACTCGGTTTTTTATTTTTGGAGGGAAAATTCGGTTTTCGGGTTTTGATGGAAA
>NW_026619880.1:0-6606 GCF_000801105.2 Raphanus sativus | reverse complement strand
TCAATCAAAATCCACACCACAAGTGGAAACCAAAATCTGAACAAAGAATTGTTCAAGTGCCAAAACCTGAGGTAAATTTCACTATAGATCAGAGTGCTATTATTATTTCTATGATAAGATTAATGCACTTGTCTTGTCCAAGAAAATGTGAAATATTTTCAGGAACCAAGGAGGAGTACACTGCCCAAAAAGAAGAGACACAATCCATGATGTTACAAGATGCTGAATCAATGCCAATAAAAGTCAGCCAAATAAAGGGAAGTGTTTCTAATTTAAATTCGCCCTTATTACTTGATAAAGAAGACATTATGCACTTGTCTTTGCCAAGAAATTTTGATCCAGGAATAAAAGAAGTTGAAGATCATAACCACCAAAGTCAAAAGTTGCAAAGAAGGCAGCAACCAAAAACAAGATATCCAAAGAAGAAAATCATTCTTCAACTTATGGAAGATATCAAAGTAAGTCTGGAAATTTCAAATTATTTTTATCAGTTTCCAAACACAGATATAATGCACTTGCTTTTTGTCCAGAAAGATGAGAAATTTTTAGGTTGCAAAGAAGAAAGCTTCAAAGATATCCCACCGGATTATCTTGTGTTGCTAGAAAGATCAACTCCAAGAAGGACCAGAAACATGGCCACTAATAATCTGAAGGACCATCCACTCCAGAATAGATACAATGACCATAAACATAGCAGAGGCGTGATCCTTTCCTTTCTGTCCAAAGAAGAGCCACCAGATGCACCATGCAACACCAAACCAAAATTGTATCATCAAGGTAAGGTTCTAAACTCCCAAAAGAGAATGAAACCTGACTTGCTCTATTGTGGTGTATCAGGTTATCCAGTTTTGAGGTCAAAACCTTCACAAGGGGGAGGGGATGATGTGGTCATCAAACCAGAGGTCAACCAAGCAGTCCAAACCGGCCACTTTGGAGGTACCAGCGACATAGGTCCAGTCCACGGCATATATCTCGACAACCAAAAGGAGTTTTGGAGTGAAACAAATTTTCGTGGATTCTACACTCAAGACAGAGTCCAGCCCAATTGGAATATCCAGAAAAGCTTACTGGACCAAGGAGTTATGAATTTTACAAACCGGAGGTTTCCCAGCCCATCCATCTGCGAGTACCCGACTTTTGAAGGAGATTCAAGCCCAATGAAGAAGCGGCCTGAACCAAAGCCAATCATAGGATTCAAGAGGAGTCTCTCATCTTTCCAGGAAGCCCAATATCAGGAGAAATGGCCACGGAATTATGAAGTTATGCCCAATTTGCCAGAACCGGTCAAACCAGTTCTACACTTGCCTCAATTGGAAGCTAACCGGTTCAATCAGCTTCAAACCAGACATTGGCGTCCAGGAGATCATCTCAACCAATCAGGAGGTATTGAAGAAGTCCTTAGCTACACCAGAGCCCAGGAGATCAGTTGGTTCAATGAAGAGTCACTTAAATCAAACCGGAGCTATTTATGGCAAGATTGGACAATCTTTCGGTTTGATCATTTCCAACCAAACCAACTCCGACCAGAAGACAATAAGATCAGTCCAAGACTTCCAGAAGACATTATATTCATTCAAGAGGATTTCTACAAGTTCATATCATGCACCAGCCATCATAGGATCAGGAGGATCCCCATTAACACCAAGCTGCCTTATTTGGAGATTCTTGCATTCAAACTCCAACAGCTCTTTTTCCCTGTGTTTATGCACGACCTCAGCACCTTCCAAGCTATCAAGAAGATTCCCAGGAAGCTCACTTATCCCCTTAAACCATCCAGGTTCAAGAAGATATCAAGATACAAGATCATCTCATTTGGAAGAAGGCATAAATCAAGCTAAAGGAAGATTACATGGAACCATCAAAGCCTTTGCTTCCAAGACTTTTATTTCAATTTTATTTCTTTCCTTAAGTCATTTTTAGACTGTTAGAGAGTCCCAAGGTCGAGCCTATATAAGCTCATTTAGTTTGTCTTTGTTAATCACCCTTGAATTTTATGAATGAATATGCAGTTTTTCTAGTTTTTCTTAAAACTATTATCTAAGTCTTTTGAGTGTTGTGAGAAGCAGCTCTTGAGCAACCTGACTTATCAAAGCATCCTTACACAGAGCTTTGTGGCGTCCTCAATCCCCCCATCATTTCCATCTACTGATTTGCCTTGAGAGAGACTTCAGTCCAGCAAGCAAATCCCATATCTATCCATCTTCCATCCATTGATCTTGTTGAGAGTGACTTCAGTCCAGCAACAAAGATCCCATCTCCATCAATCTATCCCTTTTCTATTTGCTTTTATTCTTATTATCACTCTGATTCATATTCATATTTGCTTCTGTTTGCATCATAAACTTATAAAACTCATAAAAAGGTTCACTCTTTGTTTCAGGTACCAATCCGAACTATTGGACTAAACCTCAGTTCCATATTTCCGGAAGGCCTGACCCTGTGCCCACAACATTTTGGTATCAGAGCTCAAAGCTCCTGAATCAGGTCCATTCTATCCTTGCATCATTCATTTGCTTGCATTTGTTTTCATCTTAAATCAAAAAAAAAAAAAAAACAGTTTTTGCATTTTGTGTTCTTTGTTCATCATAAAATTGAAAATCATAAAAAGTGTGAGGTAGAAGTCGACCAGTTGTTTAGTTTGATTCATTTCAATCATAAAAACAAAAGAAAAAAATTGTTTGCATTCATTTAGCTATTTGTTTCCATTTTTAAAAAAAAAGGTCAAAAAAAAATCTGCATTCCATATTTGTTTCTTATTTGAATCTTGCATTTAAAAAAAAAAAATTATTGTTAGTTTGCATTTAATTTTCTTTGTCATAGTATTATTATCATTTCATATTTGTTTTATTTCGAGATTGCATCCAGAAAACCAAAAGAAAAATAATTTTTGCATATTTTATTTCATTTCGGTTTACATTGCCATATTTTTCTCGGTTTAATTTTTAATAGATTGCATTTGGTTTCTTCTTGATTAAACCAGAACTTCCCATACCTTCACTTGATCTTTGAAAGTGGTTTCAGGAAGCCATGGTAGGAGAAGCACCCAACCAATATCAGATGGCCAAACAGAACCAACATTTGACAGCTTTGCAAGAGGTTGAACAGATTGTTCAGTTGAGGAAAAGAAGAAAGGCACAAGGCCAACGTCCACAGCCAGGAGAAAGAAGATTTGGAGATGCACCAGAGGCTGTCTATGTCGAGCCCAAGCCACCAGATCCTTCAAGGATCAATCAAACTCTAATTTCTAAAACCCATAACCATCATGTTGTTAATTCTCGGTTTGAATATAACTCTTTTGCTGATAAAGTTGAACTCTTTAATTTTTCAGGAAAAAGATGTTATCTTAGATGGGAGAGGAACCTTGATGAATGGTTTTACTACAACAACATCTTGAAGGAAGAAAAGCTAGCTTATGCCATTGATCATCTAAAAGGAGATGCCTTTAAATGGTGGGTTCAAGAAGTAGATGATAGATGGTTTTACAAGGAGCCAACTATCAAAACGTGGGGAGCACTTAAGAAAGCCATGAGGTATGAGTTTGCACCAGGTTATACAAGATCTCAGATCAAGGAGCAGTACCCAAGGAGGTATCCAACTCATGGTTCCCAAGAAGCAAGAGAAGCTGTCCAAAAAGAGGGTCAAGGAAGCTTGCCTCAACAAACCAAATTTCAGCCAAACCAGGGGCACGCCATTGTCCATTGCTTAGACCAGAAAAGTGACATCCCAAAGGCCATGGAGAGTAGAAGTGTCAGCCAAAACACTTTGATCAGAACCAAAGCAAAACCATTGCTAGATACTATGCAAGTAAAGGCTAAGGTAAGTCCTATACTTGATAATTTGGTTTATGAACCTTCTCCCACTGGTATGAGTCACTTGTCTTTGTCAAAGAATGTTAAGACAGGTCCTGAGGTCCAGCAAAATCCGAACTCCACATCCTTGTTTGAATCCAAAGTTCACAAAGAATTATTTCCAAGGAACAAGGAGATTTTAGACCTCAAAGAGGAGGACACACCAAGCCAAGGTAAGCCTTCTGATTTTAAAATTCTGAAAGATCAGACATGTTTTAAATGTCATAAAATAGGACACCTTGCTGAAGCTTGTCCCATTAAACATGTATTGAAAGAAACATCACTAGAAACTGAAACTGAAATTTTTAAAATAAGTGATAGTTTTATTCAATCTGATTTGTTGGTTCCAAATTCTTGTATAATGCACTTGTCTTTGTCAAAGGGTATTGTATCAGGAATTAAGGAGCATGAACATAAAAGAGAAGACCTATTCTACCAGCATGGTATTGCTAAAGAGGAGGAAGCCATAAGTGAGGCTGGAAGAAATGATTTGTTGCTTAAAGAAGCAAAACCAGTAATCAAAGTATCAAACCAAGGTAAGTGTTTAACATCACCTTTAGATACTGGTTTAAATTTTTATATTCTTGGTACAGGGATACCAGATGAGAGCTCTATGCTTACTGAAGTGCCAAGGGCCGAGCCAGACCCTGAGATCAATCAAAATCCACACCACAAGTGGAAACCAAAATCTGAACAAAGAATTGTTCAAGTGCCAAAACCTGAGGTAAATTTCACTATAGATCAGAGTGCTATTATTATTTCTATGATAAGATTAATGCACTTGTCTTGTCCAAGAAAATGTGAAATATTTTCAGGAACCAAGGAGGAGTACACTGCCCAAAAAGAAGAGACACAATCCATGATGTTACAAGATGCTGAATCAATGCCAATAAAAGTCAGCCAAATAAAGGGAAGTGTTTCTAATTTAAATTCGCCCTTATTACTTGATAAAGAAGACATTATGCACTTGTCTTTGCCAAGAAATTTTGATCCAGGAATAAAAGAAGTTGAAGATCATAACCACCAAAGTCAAAAGTTGCAAAGAAGGCAGCAACCAAAAACAAGATATCCAAAGAAGAAAATCATTCTTCAACTTATGGAAGATATCAAAGTAAGTCTGGAAATTTCAAATTATTTTTATCAGTTTCCAAACACAGATATAATGCACTTGCTTTTTGTCCAGAAAGATGAGAAATTTTTAGGTTGCAAAGAAGAAAGCTTCAAAGATATCCCACCGGATTATCTTGTGTTGCTAGAAAGATCAACTCCAAGAAGGACCAGAAACATGGCCACTAATAATCTGAAGGACCATCCACTCCAGAATAGATACAATGACCATAAACATAGCAGAGGCGTGATCCTTTCCTTTCTGTCCAAAGAAGAGCCACCAGATGCACCATGCAACACCAAACCAAAATTGTATCATCAAGGTAAGGTTCTAAACTCCCAAAAGAGAATGAAACCTGACTTGCTCTATTGTGGTGTATCAGGTTATCCAGTTTTGAGGTCAAAACCTTCACAAGGGGGAGGGGATGATGTGGTCATCAAACCAGAGGTCAACCAAGCAGTCCAAACCGGCCACTTTGGAGGTACCAGCGACATAGGTCCAGTCCACGGCATATATCTCGACAACCAAAAGGAGTTTTGGAGTGAAACAAATTTTCGTGGATTCTACACTCAAGACAGAGTCCAGCCCAATTGGAATATCCAGAAAAGCTTACTGGACCAAGGAGTTATGAATTTTACAAACCGGAGGTTTCCCAGCCCATCCATCTGCGAGTACCCGACTTTTGAAGGAGATTCAAGCCCAATGAAGAAGCGGCCTGAACCAAAGCCAATCATAGGATTCAAGAGGAGTCTCTCATCTTTCCAGGAAGCCCAATATCAGGAGAAATGGCCACGGAATTATGAAGTTATGCCCAATTTGCCAGAACCGGTCAAACCAGTTCTACACTTGCCTCAATTGGAAGCTAACCGGTTCAATCAGCTTCAAACCAGACATTGGCGTCCAGGAGATCATCTCAACCAATCAGGAGGTATTGAAGAAGTCCTTAGCTACACCAGAGCCCAGGAGATCAGTTGGTTCAATGAAGAGTCACTTAAATCAAACCGGAGCTATTTATGGCAAGATTGGACAATCTTTCGGTTTGATCATTTCCAACCAAACCAACTCCGACCAGAAGACAATAAGATCAGTCCAAGACTTCCAGAAGACATTATATTCATTCAAGAGGATTTCTACAAGTTCATATCATGCACCAGCCATCATAGGATCAGGAGGATCCCCATTAACACCAAGCTGCCTTATTTGGAGATTCTTGCATTCAAACTCCAACAGCTCTTTTTCCCTGTGTTTATGCACGACCTCAGCACCTTCCAAGCTATCAAGAAGATTCCCAGGAAGCTCACTTATCCCCTTAAACCATCCAGGTTCAAGAAGATATCAAGATACAAGATCATCTCATTTGGAAGAAGGCATAAATCAAGCTAAAGGAAGATTACATGGAACCATCAAAGCCTTTGCTTCCAAGACTTTTATTTCAATTTTATTTCTTTCCTTAAGTCATTTTTAGACTGTTAGAGAGTCCCAAGGTCGAGCCTATATAAGCTCATTTAGTTTGTCTTTGTTAATCACCCTTGAATTTTATGAATGAATATGCAGTTTTTCTAGTTTTTCTTAAAACTATTATCTAAGTCTTTTGAGTGTTGTGAGAAGCAGCTCTTGAGCAACCTGACTTATCAAAGCATCCTTACACAG
>NW_026619879.1:0-6607 GCF_000801105.2 Raphanus sativus | reverse complement strand
GATGCGCCAGAGATCGTGAGTATCACGCCCACAAACAATGATCTAAGGCAATAAGCCGTGCAGAGAATCAACTCCTAGGCAATCAGTGTTCAGAAACTGAACAAAGGATTCACAAAAACAAAGGAAAGATTTTTATTGAAAAAGTGAATGAATCATACTTTGGATTCTCACGGTTTATGTAGAACAATGACAAAGAAAGAATGTGGAAACTTGCAACAAGACTTGTGTGAAACTAAGAAGAAAACACTTAGAACTAGGCAATCTCGAAGACTGAGTAATTGAAGAATTCCTTGACTTGATTCTCCATCGAAGTTGGTTCTGGTTTAGAGTAAACCAACATCGAAATTGCATTCTTCAATCTCCTGGTTTGTGATCTTGTAACCGGGCCTAACTTGGTTATGAGATCATGGTTGTCGTGGCCTTTACTTGTCTCCTCTTCAGCAACATCTAGCTCACTTGTCTCCTCTTCAGTATCACTCAGCTGAACCAGCTCCTCATGCTCCGCATTGGCTCCTTGTTTAGCTAGGTTTGCATCATCCCCTCCTCCTTTGAAAGGATTTGTCCTCAAATCTAAATGATCAGCACAAAAAGGAATTAGATCAGCAATATTAAAAGTATTACTAATAGCATACTTCCCTTGAAGATCGATCTTGTAAGCATTGTTATTGATCCTCTCCAGTACTTCAAATGGTCCATCTGTTCTTGGCAAGAGTTTGGACTTTCTTTCCTCAGGAAACCTTTCTTTTCTCAAGTGGATTGTCACCAAGTCTCCTGGTTCTAGTATGAGTTCTCGTCTGCCCTTGTTGGCGAATCTTGCATACTCTTTGGTCCTCTCCTCAATATTCTTCTTAACCTGCTCATGGAAAGAAACAACAAACTCGGCCTTGGCCTTTCCATCAAGATTAATCTGCTCTTTGTATGGTATAGGCAACAAATCAAGAGGAGAAAGGATTAAACCCATAAACTATCTGAAAAGGTGAGAACTTAGTAGCTCGGTGAACAGAGTGGTTATAAGCAAACTCAACATGAGGCAAACAATCTTCCCAAGTCTTAATATTCTTTTTAATCACAGCACGCAAGAGAGTAGCCAAGGTCCTATTAACCACTTCAGTTTGCCCATCAGTTTGTGGGTGACAAGTAGTAGAAAACATTAGCTTAGTTCCTAGCTTAGACCAAAGAGTTTTCCAGAAATGACTCAAGAACTTGGTATCTCTATCAGAAACAATACTCCTGGGCATGCCATGAAGTCTAACCACTTCTTTAAAGAACAACTCAGCAATGTGAAGAGCATTATCAGTTTTGTGGCAAGCTATGAAGTGAGCCATTTTAGAGAACCTATCTACCACCACAAAAATCGAATCCCTTCCTTTCTTAGTCCTAGGCAATCCTAACACAAAATCCATTGATATGTCTACCCAAGGTGCATCAGGAATGGGAAGTGGAGTGTACAAACCTTGAGGCCGAGCCTTAGCCTTTGCTTGAGTACAAATGACACATCTACTGCATATCTTCTCGACATCTCTCTTCATGTTTGGCCAGTAGAAGTGCTCTTTTAGAATAGCATAGGTCTTAGCAACACCAAAATGCCCCATCAGACCTCCACCATGTGATTCCCTAACATAGAGCTCTCGCAAAGAACAATTAGGCAAGCACAACCGATTTTCAAAGAATAAAAAACCATCAGCTTGATAGAATTTGCCACTAGTATGTTTCTCACTATCCTTAAAGTGTTCTTTGAAATCAGGATCATCAGCATAGTAAGATTTTACTTGTTCAAAGCCTAACAACTTAGTTTCCATGGAAGCAAGCAAAGTATATCTTCTTGAAAGTGCATCAGCAACAACATTCTCTTTACCTTGCTTGTAGTGGATAACATAAGGAAAGGTTTCAAGAAACTCTACCCACTTGGCGTGCCTCTTATTCAGCTTGTGTTGTCCCTTCAGGTGTTTAAGTGATTCATGATCAGTGTGGATCACAAACTCTTTTGGCCACAAGTAGTGCTGCCATGTCTCCAAAGCCCTGATTAATGCATAAAGCTCCTTATCATAAGTCGGGTAGTTCAGCATAGCACCTCCAAGCTTTTCACTAAAGTAGGCAATGGGTTTCTTCTCCTGCATCAGCACTGCTCCAATACCTATTCCAGAAGCATCACACTCAATTTCAAAAGTCTTAGAAAAATCAGGAAGTGCAAGCAAAGGTGCTTCAGTCAACTTCCCTTTTAGGTTCTGAAAAGCTTCTTCTTGTGCTTCTTCCCATCTGAACCCCACATTCTTCTTGATAACCTCAGTGAGGGGTGCTGCAATAGTGCTGAAGTCTCTGACAAACCTTCTGTAGAACCCAGCTAGTCCATGAAAGCTCCGGACTTCACTCACACTCTTAGGAACTGGCCAATCTCGTATGGCTTTCACTTTCTCTTCATCCACCCTGATTCCTTGAGCTGAAACAACAAAGCCTAGAAACACAAGGTGATCTGCTCCAAAAGTACATTTATCAAGATTAGCAAAAAGAGTTTCTTTCCTAAGCACTTCTAACACAATTCTCAAATGTTCAGTGTGCTCAGACAAACTTTTGCTATAGATCAAGATGTCATCGAAATAAACTACCACAAAGTGTCCTATGAAGGCTCTCAAAACATGATTCATCAGTCTCATGAAGGTGCTAGGAGCATTAGTTAAACCGAAAGGCATAACAAGCCACTCATACAAACCATGTTTTGTTTTAAAAGCAGTTTTCCATTCATCCCCTTCTTTCATCCTAATCTGATGATATCATTCTTTAAATCTATCTTAGAGAAAATGCAAGACCCATGCAATTCATCAAGCATATCATCAAGTCTAGGGATAGGATGTCTGTACTTTACAGTGATATTGTTGATGGCTCTGCAGTCAACACACATGCGCCAGCTTCCATCCTTCTTTGGCACCAGTAGTACAGGCACGGCACAAGGGCTCATGCTTTCTCTAATGTGTCCTTTAGCCATCAGCTCGTCAACCTGCCTTTGCAACTCCTTGGTTTCGTCTGGGTTGGTTCTATAGGCTGGTCTATTTGGAAGAGAAGCGCCTGGAACCAGATCTATTTGGTGTTCAATCCCTCTGAAAGGCGGCAAGCTAGCTGGACTTTCTCTTGGAAAGACATCTCCATATTCCTGCAAGATAAACTCAAATCCTTTCGGAAGCTCCGGAGCATGGTTAGAAGAAGTTAGTAGTGAACCTTTGAAGATAAACAAAAGCAAAGGTTGTTGGAGAATCAAAGCTTTTCTGATCTCACTGTTTTTGGCCAAAGGATTAGTTCCCTTCTTTGAGTCAGATGAGTTCTCCTTGGTTTCTTGTCGCCTGAGCCTTAGTTGTAGCTGATCTTCATGTACTTCTTGAGGTGACAAAGGTGCAAGCACAATCTTTTTATCTCTGTGAGTGAAGGAGTGGCGATTTGTAAACCCATCATGGATAGCTTTCTTATCATACTGCCAAGGCCTGCCTAAGAGAATATGACTTGAATCCATGGGTAGTACATCACATACTATCTCATCTTGATACCTCCCAATGGTTATAGGAACCATAACTTGCTCAGTGACCTTCAGCTCGCCTCCCTCATTAAGCCATTGTAGTGGGTAAGGTCTAGGATGCTTCCCTGTTTTTAGCCCAAGTTTTGCTACAAGAGATTCACTAGCCACGTTAGTACAACTTCCACCATCTATAATCAAGCTGCAAACTTTATCATAAACAGTACAACGAGTGTGAAAGAGATTCTCCCTTTGATCAATGTCTTCTGGTTTGGATTGGACCTGAAGAGACCTTCTTGTAACCAGGAGCTGTCCTCGGACTGGATAATCTATCAACTCTTCCTCGGAAGCATCAGCATTCTCTTCCTCAGATATAATATCTCCATTATCCAAGAGAATCATCACCTTCTTGTTTGTGCATTCATTAGCATAGTGACCGATGCCATGGCACTTGAAACACTTCACATCTCTTGATCTAGTTGCTGGTGCTTTTCCCTTATCATCACGCTGATAGGCTTTGTTTTCTTCCTTGGGTTTAGCTAGGCTTTTCTCATCCTTGGTTGTCCTGTAGTTGTTGCCGTATGAACCCTTGGAGCTGTTCTTTCTCTTCTGTTGTTGCTCAATGAGGATAGCTTTGTGAAGAAGCTCATAGATGTCATCATAATCCTGCAGCTCCAATCGATCTTGTATTTCTCTGTTGAGACCAGCTTGGAACCGAGCCATAGTTGCATTAGAATCCTCAACCACAGATGCTTTTATCATGAGAGTCTCCATCTCCTGATAGTAATCCTCCACGCTCTTATCAATTTCTTTCATTAGTGTAGCCATCACAGCTTCCATCTGGATTTTACTCAAAGTCACACTAGGTGTCTCCTTTCTTTTACTGACATCTCCAGCCATGGTTTCCTGTTACAACTCAACAAGAAAAGTTAGTACACAAATAGATAGCCGAAGCCTCACTGGTGTTTCTCTCAAGTGTTTCTCTCAAGTTTGTGGTGAAATTTCCTTTGTGAATCCAATAGTTCAATAGCAAACAGAGTTCAAGCCTTTTGAAATCAATTCCCTACCCCAAAGAGAAGAAAAGATAGACAGTATTAAGAGATTTAGTTTGCAAGAGGCTTTACCACCAGAGACTGGATTTCTCTTCAGTCTGGCTGGATTTCTCTTCAGCCTTAGATACCTTGATTTTTTTTTCTTTTTTTTTTTATACTGGTCGGCCCCCTCGCACTTTTTAGATAGATAGAGAAGAGATGGATAGATTCACAGAAACAGAATGATAAAAAGGTTCCCAAAGAGAAGAAGAGAATTCGAGTACAAACTCTGATACCAAATAATAGAAATCTCCCAAGGATTGCACTCGAAGGTTGGTGAAGGATAGACTTTGATCGAAAAATCAATCAAAGGAAGGTGGAATGGGTGGTGGATAGAAGTCGAAGATGGAAGATGAACTTCAGAGACTGATTTGCGGATGGATCAATCCCTTGTGTAGAAGTGCCAATGATCGTGAGTATCACGCCCACAAACAATGATCAAAGGCGAAGCACCGTGCAGAGAATCAACTCCTAGGCATTACGATGTTCCTAAGAACAAAGGATTCAATAAATTTAAAAGTAGATTTATTAAAAAGATTGAATGAATAAAACATTACAAAGCTAAGCCTTTATATAATAGGCTGTGGATAAAAATAAATATACTAGTCAAACCTAGAAACTATAAAGCTCTTAAAACCATGAAGACTTGACTAGGAATATTGACTTGACCAAAGACCAAGAATATTTGACCAAATTTCGGAAATTGTACTCGCAAGACTCCTTGGCTGGCCGTGTCCTTCTGTATGGTCGACGGTCTCTGAATTGCCGTCAGATTGATATATTATTCGACCATACCTTGTATTTTCTTGTTGGACCTTTCTTCTTTGGACTGAAGCATGATCATAAGCACATATTTAGTAAATCTTCAAGCCTATATCAATTAAACCCAATCCCATAAGCCAAACCCTCAATTGATATGTTTGTTGCTGAATAGGGTTGCATCATCCCCTCCTCCTTTAAAACGATTTGCCCTCAAATCCGTCGTAATGTAGAACCGGTGGCCGTGAGAGTTGTCCCACGTTATACGCCTATGGTCTGCCTTTGGGAATCACTCGCCTAGCAATAACATTACGAAAGAGGATTGAGCTGTCTCGGTTCAACTTCAAAAAGGATGATCTCTTGGCTTCTCGTAGAACTTTTTTTTTTTTTTTTTGAGAAGATGGAAAGAAGAGAATGATGAATGACAGAAGTGAACACCGAACCCTCAAGTCTGCTCTGATACCACTTAATGAAACCCTTGTTGGTTTTGAATCCCTTTTTGATGGATCTGAGGGTGATTTGGGTTGTGGTTTTGCGGAATGGATCAAGGATGGTATTGTCTCCTTGATAGATGAATGATTACTTGGATAGATTGATAGATGGAGATGGTTTGCGGATGAAGGTAGAGATGGTTGGTGGTTCTTCAGTGTGAGATCGATGGAAGAGATCAAACACTTGTGTAGATGCGCCAGAGATCGTGAGTATCACGCCCACAAACAATGATCTAAGGCAATAAGCCGTGCAGAGAATCAACTCCTAGGCAAACAGTGTTCAGAAACTGAACAAAGGATTCACAAAAACAAATGAAAGATTTTTATTGAAAAAGTGAATGAATCATACTTTGGATTCTCACGGTTTATGTAGAACAATGACAAAGAAAGAATGTGGAAACTTGCAACAAGACTTGTGTGAAACTAAGAAGAAAACACTTAGAACTAGGCAATCTCGAAGACTGAGTAATTGAAGAATTCCTTGACTTGATTCTCCATCGAAGTTGGTTCTGGTTTAGAGTAAACCAACATCGAAATTGCATTCTTCAATCTCCTGGTTTGTGATCTTGTAACCGGGCCTAACTTGGTTATGAGATCATGGTTGTCGTGGCCTTTACTTGTCTCCTCTTCAGCAACATCTAGCTCACTTGTCTCCTCTTCAGTATCACTCAGCTGAACCAGCTCCTCATGCTCCGCATTGGCTCCTTGTTTAGCTAGGTTTGCATCATTATTCTCCACTTATTAGTGGTTCCCAATCAAGCTTCTTA
>NW_026619878.1:0-6614 GCF_000801105.2 Raphanus sativus | reverse complement strand
ATTCACCACCATTATCTGATCTAAGAATTTTAATCTTGACATTAAAATGGTTAGTGACATAGTTCTGAAAGTTTTTAAAAGCTTCTAGCACCCTATCTTTTGATTGCAACAAAGTTATCCAAGTGTACTTAGACTTTTCATCTATAAATGTCACAAAGTATTTATGTTGCTCTCTAGATGCACATGGGGCAGTCCACACATCAGAATGGATTAAATCAAAGCAATTATCATAGATGGTCATTGATTTAGGAAACACATTTCTACAATGTTTTCCTAAGATACAAGCCTCACAATCACTTTTAAAAGAAATACTAGGCAACAGGATGTTCAAGGCAGTAGAGTGAGGATGTCCTAATCTAGCATGCCATATTACATCTTTAGGGAATTCAGAAACAGAATTGAAATAACAAGATAAATCAGAAGCTGGTCTTGTGTCCTCAAGCAAGTACAAGTCTCCCTTGGTAACACCTTTGCCAAGCAACTTACTAGAATCAATATCCTGAAAAGAAACACTGTTAGGCCTGAAAGTAACTTGACAATTTAAATCATTAGTCACTCTCTTAACAGATAGCAAGTTTGAAGCAAATGTGGGCATATAAAAAGCTTTAGACACTTTGTCAAACAGTTTGAGATCGCCTACACCTTTTATTGGAATTTTATCTCCATTGGCTATCATCACATTCCCTAAGGCTGGTTCAATGTTTTTAATCAAGCTTAAATCACTAATCATATGGTGGGAAGCACCAGAGTCTATAATTAATGGTTTAGCTGATTTAAAAACATTCATAGAACTACCAACAGTGTGACAAGCACTAAGAGAAGTACCAAGGGTTTTAGATATACCAGATTCTTTTAAGGCTTTGATGAAAGCATCTAAGTCAGACTTCTTGATGGTTTCATCCAAGTTGGCCCTTGGTGTTGCATACACTGATGTGGAGGTCATAGCACTTCCCACGCCATTGCTGCTTGTTCCCATGGAGTGTGGTGTGGTTGGTTCAGTCCCATCAGCTGAGAAGTTTGCTCTAGCATCCTGGAACTGAGGGCGAGTCTCTTTGAACTTGTTTGGCTTCAAATGTGGGTGGAGGATCCAGCACTTGTCCTTGATATGACCCTTCTTCTTGCAGTGGTCACAGATCAGGACTTTCCTCTCTTCTTGCTTGTAAGCCTTGTTTGCGACAGCTTCTTCAGCTTGGTGAGCCATGTTGAGGTCTCCTTTGTTTCCAAATAGACCAACTGAGCCCTCTTCCTTCTGGATTTGAGCACACACTTCATCCAGATCAGGTAGCTTGTCAGATCTCAAGATGTGCTTAATCAGGCTCCCATATGAAGAGTTGAGAGTGAGCAGCAGTCCAAACACTTTGTCCTCTTCACGCCTGGTTAGGAGAGTGGTAGGATCAGTTGTGTGTGGCCTAAGCAGCTCCATCTCTGCCCAAAGGGACCTGAACTTGCCAAAGTGAGGCTGAAACTCCACATCTCCTTGGTTGAGAGCATTGATGGCTCTTTTCACTTCAAACACTCTAGTAAGGTTGGAGATGTTTCCATAAACCTTATAAAGAGTATCCCACAGCTGCTTGGTAGTCTCACAGTATGAGTAGGACTCCATGATTGCTGGCTCAAGGGAGCTGAGAAGGGCTGTGAGAACCATGAGGTCTTCTTGACTCCATTTTTCTTCATCAGCTACCACCTCCTCTTCTTTCCCATCTTTGCCTTGAATGGTTTGTTTTGGAGCTGCTTCTGTTATAGCATACTTCCATAAACCTCTTCCACCAAGAGCTCTCTTCACCATCCTGGCCCAAAAGAGATAATTAATCCCTTTTAAGGTCACAGGTATGTTGAGATGCTTGTTGTTGTTGTTGTTGTTGTCTTCCATTTTCTTCAAACCGCCAAGAACAAGTCAAGAACAGGAGAGAGAATGTTTGAAAAACAGAGAATAGAAATTAAAACAGAGAATTGCGGAAGTGAGAATAGGTTTCAAGAGCTTTGATGCTCTGATACCATGAGATTTTGTATGAATTAAGAGAGTAATATTGGTTAGAACTGAAGAATCAAAGAGAGAAAGATGAGCAAGATCCGAGAGAGAGAGAGAGAGAGAGTTTGCGCAAAGAGTAAAGAGAAGTGAGGAATTGAATTCCTTGATTAACTTAGTTCACATACAGCATTGTTATATAGCCAAAAATAGAGAAACAAGACAAGTAGAATAATAAAATAAAGACTGATCTCTGCAGGGCCTGATCCGAGAAAGGGACTGCTCCAAACGGTTGGCAAACATGTGACTTATATTGTTTTTAATTGTCAACTTGCCTTGCTTCTTGTCAAGACTCTCCAACGGTCTTCTTCTCTTCAAATCTCGCCCAAGTAGTTGCCATGTCTTTCTTTATTACTTTCCCTTGATGCATTGTTGAATTGGTTACTTGAGACACAAGAGTGTACGGTCATACTTGCTCCACAAGTCTGATCTGATCACTTGCTCTTAAACCTTTCCGAGTAGCTTCTTCTCTTCTTTTCTCTATTCTCTCATGGCTATACCCATTTATTGCTTCATGTCAACACTCCCCCTCAAGCTTGACCATAGGTATTGGTCAGGCTTGGACTCCATGAAGCATTCCCTCATTAAAACCTTACTTGGCAAAACCACTTGGGAGAAAAACCAAGCAAGGAAAAAGAGTAGAATACTTCATGGCAAGGGGATTAGTGACAAGAGAGATCTATGAGTCCAAGTTTGGGATGTATGAACTCACAGACCTTGTTGCTGGCTGCCTTGGTGAAGATGTCAGCTAGTTGATCTTCACTCCTTGTATAGCATGGAAGAATCACTTGCTGTTCTACTGCTTGTCTTACTTTGTGACAGTCTACTTCAATGTGCTTTGTCCTCTCATGGAAGACTGAGTTGGATGCAATGTGTATTGCGGCCTGGTTGTCACAATGCATGGTCATTGGTGTGTTGATCTCGATCCCCAAGTCCTTTAGCAGTCCCTTGATCCATATGAGCTCACTTGTGAGCTTTCTCATTGATCTATATTCTGCCTCAGCACTTGAACATGACACCACCTTCTGCTTCTTGCTCTTCCATGTGACCAGATTCCCTCCAATAAAGGTACAATAGCCAGTGGTTGATCTCCTATCAACTCTGTCTCCAGCCCAATCAGCATCACAATACCCAACTACTTCAGTGCTCTTGTTACATGCCATCCATACTCCTTGGCCAGGCGCCTCTCTTAAGTACCTTAAGATCCTCTCCACCATGTTCCAGTGATGCACCTTAGGAGATCCCATGTGCTGGCTTACTTGATTCACAGCAAAGCACAGATCAGGTCTGGTGATGGTTAGGTAGATAAGCTTGCCCACCATTCTTCTATACTTCTTGACATCTTTGAATGGAGTAGCTTCATACTCCCCCTCTCGCAGTACCTTGTAGCCTTCTTCCAATGGTGTTTTGGCTTGTTTACCTCCAAGGTTTCCTGCCTCATTTAAAATGTCAAGTGTGTACTTCCTTTGAGATAAGAAGAGCCCCTCTTTAGAGCGGCATATTTCAATCCCAAGGAAGTACTTCAATTCTCCCAAATCTTTAATATCAAATGCACTTTTAAGAAAGGATTTAGTTGAGAGGATACCTTCCTTGTTGCTACCAGTGATGATAATGTCATCAACATACACTAGAATCACAACAATACCTTGCTTGCTGGTTAGAGTGAAGAGAGTGTGGTCAGCCTCGGATTTTACAAATCCTTTCCCATTGAGAGTAGTGCTGAGCTTGTGATACCAGGCTCTTGGAGATTGCTTCAAGCCATAGATAGCCTTCTTTAGCCTCAAAACATTCCCTGGTTTCACCATATCTTCTAGGCCAGGAGGTGGTCTCATATACACTTCATCCTCCAACTCTCCTTGTAAGAAAGCATTCTTCACATCCATCTGCCATAGATCCCACTCCAAGTTGACAGCAAGTGATAGAACAACTCTTATGGTATGCAGCTTGGCCACTGGTGCAAATGTATCTAGATAGTCTTCACCATACACTTGAGTGTATCCCCTTGCAACTAGTCTTGTTTTCCTCCTTTCTGGCTTCCCATTAGCTCCATACTTGATGGTAAACAAGAGGCGACTTGTCACTGCCTTCTTGCCCTTTGGAAGTTCAGTTTCAAACCATGTATCATTCCTGATCATGGCTCCCATTTCATCACCAACAGACTCTCCCCATTCTTCATGTAGCATAGCCTCTTCATAGGTCTTTGGGATGTATTCCTGATCAAGTTCACTGATGAAAACTTGATGTTCTTGTGGGTACTGCGCAAGAGAACATACTGCACTCACTGGATGTGCCACAGCTTCAGCATTAAAATACACCCTTGTGTTCTTCCAATCTGAGGCTGGTCTCCTGGTTCTTGTACTTCTTCTCAAGGGCTGTATCTGATCAGTTCCATTGTTGTCACTCGGCTCTCCTTGTTGGATTTCAGTAGCTGCTTGTGGTTGTACTCCTATCTCATCTTGATCATGAGACACTACTGAGTTCTCTTCAGGTTGAGCTGGCGCATGCTGATCATTTCCATTGCCCCCCTCATGATCAAGGTGAGATACTCCATCATCTTCTACTGTATCCTCAGCAGCTTGTGTGGAGGTCTCCCTGACCTTCTCTGGTATCTTTGGTAGATTGATACCAAGTCTTTCCATAATCACTCTAAGGTTGTTAGCTCTGTCAGTGGCTGATTGAGAAAGATCCTTGAGCTCATCCCAACTCTTCTCATCATAATAGCCTTGTGACTCCATGAACTTAACATCCCTTGACACCAGAACCCTCCTTGTCTCTGGTACATAACATTTGTAACCCTTCTGATGTGTTGAATAACCAATAAACATTGCCTTTCTGCTCTTAGCCTCTAACTTGTTCCTGAGCTCTCCTGGAATCAAAACAAAGCACACACACCCAAACACACGCAAATGATCTATGGATGATTTGGTTTTGTTCAGTACCTCATAAGGGGTGGCGTTGAGAAGGACTCTTGTGGGTGTGCGGTTGATGAGATAGGCAGCAGTAACCACTGCATCTCCCCAAAACCTCTTAGGCACGTTTGAGTGAAACATCATGCTCCTGGCCACTTCCATCAAGTGCCTATTCTTCCTCTCTGCCACACCATTTTGTTGAGGTGTGTAAGGGCAACTGGTTTGGTGGATGATTCCTTGCGAGGCAAGATGTTGTTTGAAGGCTGTACTAGTGTATTCACCACCATTATCTGATCTAAGAATTTTAATCTTGACATTAAAATGGTTAGTGACATAGTTCTGAAAGTTTTTAAAAGCTTCTAGCACCCTATCTTTTGATTGCAACAAAGTTATCCAAGTGTACTTAGACTTTTCATCTATAAATGTCACAAAGTATTTATGTTGCTCTCTAGATGCACATGGGGCAGTCCACACATCAGAATGGATTAAATCAAAGCAATTATCATAGATGGTCATTGATTTAGGAAACACATTTCTACAATGTTTTCCTAAGATACAAGCCTCACAATCACTTTTAAAAGAAATACTAGGCAACAGGATGTTCAAGGCAGTAGAGTGAGGATGTCCTAATCTAGCATGCCATATTACATCTTTAGGGAATTCAGAAACAGAATTGAAATAACAAGATAAATCAGAAGCTGGTCTTGTGTCCTCAAGCAAGTACAAGTCTCCCTTGGTAACACCTTTGCCAAGCAACTTACTAGAATCAATATCCTGAAAAGAAACACTGTTAGGCCTGAAAGTAACTTGACAATTTAAATCATTAGTCACTCTCTTAACAGATAGCAAGTTTGAAGCAAATGTGGGCATATAAAAAGCTTTAGACACTTTGTCAAACAGTTTGAGATCACCTACACCTTTTATTGGAATTTTATCTCCATTGGCTATCATCACATTTCCTAAGGCTGGTTCAATGTTTTTAATCAAGCTTAAATCACTAATCATATGGTGGGAAGCACCAGAGTCTATAATTAATGGTTTAGCTGATTTAAAACATTCATAGAACTACCAACAGTGTGACAAGCACTAAGAGAAGTACCAAGGGTTTTAGATATACCAGATTCTTTTAAGGCTTTGATGAAAGCATCTAAGTCAGACTTCTTGATGGTTTCATCCAGGTTGGCCCTTGGTGTTGCATACACTGATGTGGAGGTCATAGCACTTCCCACGCCATTGCTGCTTGTTCCCATGGAGTGTGGTGTGGTTGGTTCAGTCCCATCCGCTGAGAAGTTTGCTCTAGCATCCTGGAACTGAGGGCGAGTCTCTTTGAACTTGTTTGGCTTCAAATGTGGGTGGAGGATCCAGCACTTGTCCTTGATATGACCCTTCTTCTTGCAGTGGTCACAGATCAAGACTTTCCTCTCTTCTTGCTTGTAAGCCTTGTTTGCGACAGCTTCTTCAGCTTGGTGAGCCATGTTGAGGTCTCCTTTGTTTCCAAATAGACCAACTGAGCCCTCTTCCTTCTGGATTTGAGCACACACTTCATCCAGGTCAGGTAGCTTGTCAGATCTCAAGATGTGCTTAATCAGGCTTCCATATGAAGAGTTGAGAGTGAGCAGCAGTCCAAACACTTTGTCCTCTTCACGCCTGGTTAGGAGAGTGGTAGGATCAGTTGTGTG
>NW_026619877.1:0-6619 GCF_000801105.2 Raphanus sativus | reverse complement strand
AGGATGGTTGTGACTGATGAATGCTTGGAGAAGATCGCTGCTTCTTTCAAGGACTTTAAGGTTCTTGTGTTGACTTCTTGTGAAGGTTTCTCTACTGATGGTCTTGCAGCCATTGCAGTAGCTTGCAGGTTCGGTTCAAAACACACAAATAACCTCTATTCTTTATTTTGGATAATTCAGATTATTTAATAAAAATATTTAGATATTTTAGAATAATTTTGCTTAATTCCGGTATATTTTAATATTTTTTAAATATTTTAAGTATTTTTAATATTTTTAATAAAAAATTTAAATATATATATATATATATGAGTGATTTTGATTAATATTCATAGTAGCACCATATATGAAGAATATAGCCATACATGAAAAGCTGTGTCAATTTGGTACCAAACTAGACAACGATCTCTTTTTCAGTGCGTGAGAAATAATTAACATATACTCGATATCATACTATACTATATTTGTCCAATATATAGTACAGAAAAATTATTTTATAACAACAACTATCATGAAGAGCATGAAGAAAATAAAAAGGTTGAAAAAGATGAAAGGTTTGTAGAGAATACACTATACCCTAAACTTAAACTATATACCCAAACTATATACCCTAAATCCAAGCCATATACTCTAAACCGTAAACCCAAACCAAACCAAAACAATATACCCTAAACCCAAACCCTAACCCAAACCATATACCATAAACCCAAACCATATACCCAAACTATATACCCTAAATCCACACCATATACCCTACACCCTACACCCAAACCAAACCCAAACAATATACCCTAAACCCAAACCTAAACCCAAACTATATACCCAAACCATATACCCTACACCAAAACCCCAAACCCTAAACCCAAACCATATACCCAAACTATATACCCTAAACCCAAACCCTATTCCTAAACCCTATTCCTAAACCCTAAACTCAAACTCTTATCTATTACGTGACTATGCTATACATGTTATGGTATAGAATACTCAACACATCCATAAACTTTGTATGTATAAAATTCTCCAAAATTTCCTTAGAGAGAAATGATGAGTGGCGACGGTGTTGGAGAACAAAACAGTGTAACTGATCAAGTAATGAGTAAGAAGAATCAAGAGGCAGAGAAGGAGATACAAATTCCAAAAGAAAAGAAAAAGAAATGTATTGTACTATACTGTAATTTAAAATAGTATGGAACATATGACGCATGTTTGTTTTGAAAGTTTGTTTTGAAAGTTTCAAAATATATGTTTGGTTTGGAACCATGTACCCTAAACCCTAAACCCTAAACCCAAACAATATACCCTAAATCCTAAATCAAAACTTTAAACCCAAACCATATACTCAAACTATATACCCTAAACCCAAACTCTAATCCTAAAAACTAAACCCAAACTTTTATCCATTATGTGACTATGCTATACATGTTATGGTATGGAATACTCGACACACCCACAAACTTTGTATATATGAAATTTTCTAAAATTTTCTTAGAGAGAGATGATGAGTGACGACATTGTTGGAGATCAAAACAGTGTAACTGATCAAATAGTGAGTAAGAAGAATCAGGAGGCATAATAGGAAATACAAATTGCAAAAGAAAATAAAAAAAATATATCGTATTTTACTGTAATTCAAAATAGTATGGAATATATGATGTATGTTTCTTTTGACGTTTGTTTGTTTTGAAAGTTTCAAAATATGTTTGTTTTGAAAGTTTCAAAAAATATTAAGTTTAGAAAAAAATCTATGTTTTTATTATATAAAATACAAAATTCAATAATTATTTTAATAGAAATTTAAAGCAATTAGAAGTTGATGGAGAAGACATCTTTGTAAGAAGAAAAGAAAAAGAAAAAAAATTGGTTACACCTAAATGTGTGATTGCCAAGGCTAATACAGCCATTAATACACAAATATCATAGCACTTTCTTTGTTATGGGTATACAATCAATATAAATCCTACAATGGATATGAGGCCATATTTCCCTATATATATATATATATNTTTNGTTTTTCAGTTCAATTATTTTAGATATATAAATATAGGAACGGCTTGAACATTTGATGATTCGTCCAATTTCAATTCGGGTTGTTACAAGTTTCATAACTAACAACTTTTGGTTTCTTCTTGTCTGAATTTAAAAAAAAAACAGGAACCTGACAGAGCTGGAACTGCGAGAGTGCATAGTTGAAGATCTTGGAGGAGACTGGCTTAGCTACTTCCCAGAGACTTTGACTTCTCTAGTCTCTCTTGACTTCTCTTGTTTAGACTCAGAGGTTAAACTCTCAGACTTGGAGCGTCTGGTGAGCAGGTCTCCAAACCTCAAGTCTCTCAAGCTGAACCGAGCTGTGAGTCTACACGCTCTCGGGAGCTTGCTTTGTCTAGCTCCACAGCTGGTTGAGCTTGGCACAGGTTCTTTCTCAGATAAGCTGGATCAAGAAGCGGTTTCAAAGTTAGCACAAGTTTTTACAGAGTTGAAGGAGCTTAAGAGCTTGTCTGGTCTTTGGGATGTCCTCCCTGAGTATATTCCACTTCTTTACTCTGTTTGTCCTGGTCTTACCTCGTTGAACTTGAGCTATGCTACTGTCCAAATGCCTGATCTTGTCGAGCTTCTTAGTCGATGTTCCAACTTGCAGAAGCTATGGGTAAGTATCATGCATTCCTGTAATTCATTTTTTTTTCTTGGAATCTCTAAATCATATTTTAAATTATTTGATTATTTTATAATTAAATATAGTTAAAATTGATAAGTATATGAACTATATTACATAAGTTCGGGTATCTATTTGGTTTTCGGTTCTGTTTTTCTTGGTTCTAGAGATATAGATCCATTTGGAATGGTTTTCAGTTTGGTTCTTCGGTTCTGGATATTTGGTTTTTGGTTCTGTTTTTTTTGTTCTAGAGATATAAGATCGGTTCGGAATGGTTTTCAGTTTGGTTCTTCGGTTCTGGATATTTGGTTTTCAGGTTCTGTTTTTTTTCAGTTCTGTTTTTTGGTTCTAGAGATATAAGATCCGTTCGGAATGGTTTTCAGTTTGGTTCGTCGGTTCTGGATATTGGGTTTTTGGTTCTGTTTTTTTTCGGTTTTTTTTTTCTAGAGATATAAGATCGGTTCGGAATGGTTTTCCATTTGGTTCTTCGGTTCCGGATAAACATGCCATGCCTATTTACTATGTTGGTTTCTTACTACTAAATGAGATGTTTCCTCACAGGTAATGGACTTGATAGAGGACAAAGGTCTTGAAGTTGTTGCCTCGTCTTGTAAGGAGCTGCGAGAACTAAGGGTGTTTCCATCTGGAGCTGATGTCGATGAAACAAATGTAGCTTTGACTGAACAAGGTCTGGTCTATGTGTCTGAAGCCTGTCCAAATCTTGAATCTGTTCTCTACTTCTGCGCCCAGTTTACGAACGCAGCTTTGGTTACCATAGCAAAAAACCGTCCAAATCTCAAATGCTTCCGCCTCTGTGTGATAGAGCCATTTGCTTCTGATCACGAAACACATCAGCCACTCGACGAAGGATTCAAAGCGATAGTTGAGAGCTGCAAGGACCTTCAACGTCTCTCCGTCTCTGGTCTCCTCACTGACAAGGCCTTTGAACACATTGGGAGACATGGCAAGAAGCTTAAGATGCTATCAATAGCGTTTGCTGGAGACAGTGACTTGATGCTTCATCATTTGCTGTCTGGATGTGAGAGTTTAAACAAGCTAGAGATAAGGGATTGCCCTTTTGGAGACACTGCTCTGCTTGAAAACGCTGCGAAGCTAGAAACCATGCGGTCCCTTTGGATGTCGTCTTGCGGTGTTAGTTTCGGTGCTTGCAAGCTCCTGAGTGAGAAAATGCCAAAGCTAAATGTTGAAGTCATTGATGAACATTCTCCAGAGACGAGACCTGACAGCTCACCAGTTGAGAAGATATACATTTACAGAACAGTCGCAGGACCGAGAATGGACATGCCTGAGTTTGTGTGGACAAAACACAAGAATCCAGAGATTGGAGTTTCACATCTAGCCATAGAGTAAAGTTGATGTTTCAGAAGTTTCACCTTCTATTTATGTTTGTTGTCTCAACTAAAATGTTGGAATCATCAGAGCAATATAAGCATTTCAATAACTTTGTAATATGTTAAGCAAATCTCGTGTCTTTGTACTTAAGGTTTGGAATAAAAATTTCTCAATAAGATATATATTCATCAGTTTATGAAAAGAACACAACAAACACCAATGCGCTGATACCTACCTACCTGCAAAGCCGATTCAAAAACTACAAATGTTTTACCTCAAAACATGAAAGCAAGGTTGTCTTGAACATGAGGTTCTGGTTCGATCGTTATCGCACCAAATCTGAGTCTCATAAGGAACACTAGATAGTTATCTTCAACACAATAAACATAGTAAGTCATTAATTATATATCCTCAACTTTCTTCTAATCACCGTTACATACTACATAATACACATGGCACATGCTACATGCACACACTGTAGCAATCATATGATCATCCTAAAACTAACGTTCTTCCTAATCCTTCTTAATGAGTTTCTTACTGATAAAAGCAGGGTTGTAGTGACTGTTTGGAGAGAAAGACCACCGCCTCCTAATCTCTTCATGTTCTTCCTCCTTGAGTTATTCCTTGTATCATCAGTCTCCTCCTGTCCATCTCTTTGGTAAAAGTTCTTCAAGCTACAACAATACTTAAAATAATTGTTTCGAGAAAGGGGGAAAAAGAAAATTATGAATCCTAATTGTAATCGGCGGCGACTGGAGTCTCTGGACTTTTTGGAGACCCCAAAACTTAGAGGGGTGTATTGAATTAATGATTTGAGAATGGTTTGATGGATTTTAGATATGGTGGGATTCAAAGAGAGTTTGAGTAAATATAACTGGTTTTGGTAAGATTTTAAAAAAGGACGCAGAAATTGGGAAAATTGTCTTTTAAATCACGAACTTTCAAATTTGGTTGAAAAAAAGCCTGAACTTTCTCTTGGACCATTTAAAGCATCAATTTAATTTGACTAGCCATTTTAAACATCAATTTAGTTTGACTAAACCAAATTAAGCACGACGTTAACTCGGATAACAGAATGATTAAACAGAGTTAAATGTCGTCTCTAATCTCCGTTAAGTCCAAAACGACGTCGTTTAAAAATCTTTTAAAAATATGCATTTGAGTGGAATCGAACCCGTGACAATAGACACACACATGTAAGGCTCAAACCACTAGACCACTTAAATATTTTTTAACATGATTGACTAGTAATAGTTAGTATTGTGAAACCTCCAAATCATCTTATTCAACCCTAAATCCCTAATTAATTTTATAAATATTAAAAATTGTAAATAAATTAATAACTATTCAAAAATTTGTGAACATTACTAAAAATATTAAACTTATAATAATTATTAACTTAACTATAATATTAAGTTTTATTTACAAGTATTATTAAAAATACTACTTATAATAAAAATCATTTTGTTTTATTAGTAATTAAAAATCATCTAGTAATTAAAATTATAATTAACAATCATTTGGTATACTATTAATTAAAAATTATAATTAATTATTATTATAAATCAGACAAGTTATTATTAACTATAATTGTTTATTATAATTTTTAATAATACTAAAAGATTATATTTTTAAAAATCATAATTTAAAATCATTTTGTATTATTATTAGTTAAAAAATATAATTAAAAATCATTTAGTTATTTATACTCACAAAATTTCAAATAACTAATAAGCTATTTACAAGTTTTAATATTTATAAAATCATTTAGGGATTTAGAGTGGAAGAAGATGATTTGGAGGTTTCACGATAATAGGTATTATTAGTCAATAAAGTTCAAAAAGTGCAAGTAGTCTAGTGGTTTGCGCGTTACATGTGTGTGTCTTTGGTAACAGGTTCGATCCACCCAGATGCGATTTTTTAAAAGATTTCTAAACGACGTCGTTTTGAACTTAACGGAGATTAGAGACGGCATTTAACTCTGTTTAATCATTCTGTTATCCGAGTTAACGTCGTGCTTAATTTGGTTTAGTCAAACTAAATTAATGTTTAAAATGGCTAGTCAAATTAAATTGGTGCTTTAAATGGTCCAAGGGAAAGTTCAGGCTTTTATTCAACCAAATTTGAAAGTTCGTGATTTAAAAGACAATTTTCCCCGCAGAAATTAGTGATGATTTGGTAAGATTTTTTTTTTAAAAAAATTTAGAATAGTTTAGATGATTTGAGATAATTCTGAACTCTAGTCTAGATAAAAGTCGTCACTTTTCAAAGTTCAACTTCTTTTTTTTTTTGTCTAATCAAAGTCCAACTTCTCCATTTGTTCATCTCATGTTTTACTTAAAAGTGCCATAGCTAAACCATAAGTTGAAAGGAAAGTCGAACTCTTTGAACGATACCTCAACCTCATTATCCAATCGCAATCAACTTTTTGGGCTTCAACTGCAGTAGTCTGATTCGTGCGTAGTTCTTGCATTCACCGAACACAATAAAATCTCAGTCTACCACTAATCATAAAAGTAAAGACTAGATTTTGACCCGCGCTTTCAAAGCGCGGGTTTATATTTGGTGAAAATTTTATATAATCACATTTATATAATCCGTCTTGTATAT
>NW_026619876.1:0-6622 GCF_000801105.2 Raphanus sativus | reverse complement strand
GCATGTCTGGTCTTTTTCTGTTTCAAGTTCCATAAGACAAGCAAAAAAACGCACAAACCAGACCTCTATCATATCTGACAAATGATTTTTGGTTGTAATCTGCTTCACATCACCGCCTGAAAAAAAACTAAGACCACGGTTATGCACTATCTATCCGGTTTTTACTAGATTAAGAATACACATTTGATGCAAGAAACATACAGCTAGCTAATCATGGGTAAAGAACGCTTTGGCAAACTAGAGGTTCCTAATACGGTTTGCATGTCTGGTCTTTTTTCTGTTTCAAAGTTTCCATAAGACAAGCAAAAAAACGCACAAACCAGACCTCTATCATATCTGACAAATGATTTTTGGTTGTAATCTGCTTCACATCACCGCCTGAAAATAAACTAAGACCACGGTTATGCACTATCTATCCGGTTTTTACTAGATTAAGAATACACATTTTGATGCAAGAAAATGACTCCAAAAAAAAGAAAAACCCACTCCCCCCCCCCCCCCAAGATAAAACACAACACAAAAAATAACTAAGATCAATCAAGGAATGATTTCTGTAATCATCTTCTACATCCAGCCAATTAATAGCAAAATGGGTTCATAAAAGAAACCTTTTGCACAAGAGGAGTGTGTTTGTCCACTAAGATATCTGCAACAACTCCTTTAATATCCATCCCTGCACCAGCAACAACTCCTTTAATATCCATCCCTGCACCATTCATAATATGGTGTCACTCTCCCACAAACCTCTTCCCCCACAGCATTAACCAATACTAAATAGATAAAGACCAAAAGCAACATACTTTCGAAACCTCCTGACTCCAACAAAAAAAAGGAGTGAACTTTATTACCTGCACAAAAGGCTCGAGGAGTGCTTCCTTCCACGATCACACATTTGACTTTGGGATCAGATTCCCATTCTTCAAGCAAGCTTTTGTACTTCAAATCCATTTCTATAAAAAAAAAACAAAACTTTCATGGATTTGAATTTTGGGTTTTTGATTCATTAAAAGAAAATACAAAAACGGACCTAGATTCATGGCGTTGAGAGCTTTAGGTCGATCAAGAGTGATGACAGCGACGCCATTTGGATAAACGTTTCCTTTTACGAACTCTTCTCCGCCGCCGCCGCCGCTTCCAGTGGCCATTATAGTGAAGTTCCGGCGACCCGATACGGAGTGCTTAGAGAAGCGGATGTTATGAGTCGTTGGTGGGTGTCTGGAGAAGAAGAAGAAGCGAGCAGAAGCCACGCCCAATGTTTTGATCATCGCTTTGATTCTTACCGGTTCCAAACATCAACCACTTTTGTCGGAGGAACCAAACATCAGTGACCTTGTTCGAAGCCCACCAGAATACTCTTTTTAAATATATAAACAATAAGGCTTTTCGGCCCAATAGCATCAGTGACCGTGTACGAAGCCCAACGGATTGCTCCTGAGCAGTCGAGTTCAAGCTGAACAGTGTCAAGAACCAGACCCTGACTGCTTACAGTCCACTGGTTGTGTACCAACTCGACAAGATTTTCCGATTAACAACAACCAAACCAGCATACAAGTATTGACTCCAAGTCCCCGACAGTTGTTCATTGTTCCGAGTATATATGTGAACACTGTCACAGTTTTAGAATATGCAAACAAGCATTTCAGAAAGAATTTAACATCTTACTCCCCCCCAAAAAAAAGTATTTCACAAAGTTGAACTCAAATATTTATTCCTTCAGTAAAAGTCAATATGAATTCTGACATACAGTTAATAATTTGAGATGATCCGTGTCAAAGCTAGATTCGGTAAACAAAGCTAGCTAGGTGTGTGCCGGGTCGTTCGTAGCCAAGTAGCTCTATCTTCGGGTCCTGGCGTGAGGGGTTCGACCCCTCCTTACCTCAGTTTGAGGATTAAAGGTCCAAAGTGACTAAAATTGACCCAAAAAAAAAAGCTAGCTAGGTGTAGGAGGGGGCTTCCTATGGTCCACACTGCATAAACTTAAGATATACTTAATGAAAAACATAGTTTTATTATAAGATAAGATGCGTATTACTAGCTAAGATAATGTAAAATATATTATGTAAATATGTGGTCCAACATAAACTTCCAAGCAACTCGAAAACTAACTTTTGTTATTAGAGTGGGTCGACAGAAAAAACAAAAAAAAGTTCACTCAAAAATGATAAATAAATGTATCTTCCTTGATATAATGACTTTTTGTATCCGTTCCAGTTTATGTATCGGGCTCAATTCGTTTGGATTTAATAGATCCTAATTCCACATCAAAGCTCATAACTTTTCAACCCAAACTGAAGATTAATTATTAACTACTCATATCTTGTGTTAGTTCACAAATTTAGGTTCTTTGTATATTTCATTCAACGATACGTTAATACGTCATCAAGCGTTTGTGGCCACACCGTTTAATAATTAATACCTTGGTCGAGTTTATTATGATCAGTCCTCACTCCTCACTCCACGGAACAGTAAAAATATGCACATGTTTAAGTTTAATCAACCACCTTCACTAACTTATATAAATTATTAATGACATAGATTCAAAATGTTACAAACAGAATGGACCCAGAAAAAAGAGGGATATATTAGAGAGATAGGTGCATGCATGTGTATCTACGCATAATTAGATAATTTAGTAATAATAATATTACATGAAGATGGGGACATGGACATGAAAGACCCATGTGGAAATAGAAAGAAATTCAAGAGGAAGACCAAAGCTGAGCATTCTTGACCTTACAAATACTCTCTAACACATCTACTGGCATTATGTTCCCCTTCACCACTACCTTTTTGCTTTCAAGCTCCACTTTGTACCATGTCACTCCTGTTCATTAGAATAAAACCATATTGATCAGTCTTTCAACAGTTTTATAAACTTTAAAATACAATTGAAAGTTCTTTAACTCTAATGAACAGAGTTAGTATCATAACTATGTGTTATATTAGTATCACAACATAACACAGAGTTAGTATCATAACTCTGTGCTATGTTGAATTTCTGTTAGTTTAAAGTGGTATATATAATATATTACACACATATGTAATATTATCTAAACAAAAATATCCGTCTTCACCCATAAATGATTGCAATTGTCACTATTTGTTAATGCAAATATACAATTTTACACTAAATTTTTTGATATACTCTTTTGTTAATTTAAGATTCGCCCCTTTTTATTGGTGTTTTAATTCTTACGATTAAAATTTTAAGGTGTTTTAATTTTTACGATCAAAATTTTAAATAGTAGTTTTATTCTAACGACTAATCATTTGCTAGATCTCTTTTTTTTGCACAAAATTTTCAGTAATATGCTATAGATTCGTTCCTGAGTTTTGAATTGATGTTCTTAGTTTTTAGTTCATCTTTGTTTGATACAAAAAATATACTCCTATATGAATCTTGTCACAATTAAGTCTTCTTTCATTTTTGGAATTCTGTTAATTAAACTGTATATTCCACTAAACATAAATACAATATAGAATTAAATTTTAGTTAATGTGTGATTTACGCAAAGAAACAATGATTAAATTTGTAATTATATTTTTTCAAAAAAAATTGTAATTATTATCATTGAATCATGTCTTGTGATTGTATTTCCCTAAAAGGAATACCTAGAAAATAAAGAAGATTTGGCGTTACCGTCTAGTTTAGAAATATGCTTCTCGACTTTCTTTGCACATCCGTAGCAATGCATAGACACCTTTAGCTCCACTACCTGCATACATCACCATCATCATCCGAACAATTTGATTAATTATTTTCAAGATCAATTCAAACTTCCAACTCGAAACAACTCATTTATAATAAAGTGAAAGCTGAATTCGTGATACCTTATATCGATCAAATATATTATATATTATTCTATTCGATTCTGGGAGAACTAAAAAAACTAACTTGGAATAACAAGAAAAACGCACACCACCATACAAGAGAAAAAGGCCTACACAACTTTTCAAGAGCTAATAAAACATTTATTTCACGGTTTCCAAAACAATGCATTGTGATAAGCGTTTTTCAAAGCTCAAGAACTCATCATAAATCATAATGTAGTCTATGACATAATGTTGCGGTGATATGTGGTTACCTTAGGCTTAAGATGAAAAGCAAGAGTCTGACGATGATCAGCAGATACATCATCTTTTAATCTCATGACCTTCCCCGATTTCTCTGATGAAGAATCTATCAGTGGCTCCTTCTCAAACTCTTCCTCATCATTTTCTAGGGTGTTTAGACAAAAACATGAACACTGGTTTGTCGGATAAAACAGACAATCCCATGCTCGACCAATCTTCTGGAGCTTCCCCATTAAATTGGAAACTAGTTAAGTGTTTTTAGAGAATGATGTTTTTTTCTGAAACTTAAAGAGGGATGTTAGGAAGACTTAAAAAGAAGAAGTTGTGTGAGAGAGGAGAGAAACCTTGCTTATTTGACACACTTACACTGTCGTAAAGAGATATAGAGAGAGAATGTTAAGGTGGGTAAAGAAGTCAAACATTGAAATGATTTTGTAGAGACCGATAAATTTACTAATTTTTTTTATTATTTTCAATGCATCACCTACAATGTTAAATCTATCATTAGATTTATCATTTATGCTACTTTTGTCATTTTTCTTCTACTTTAGTTTAGTTGAGTCCATTTTGGTGAACCAATAATATTATCTTCAGTGCATCTAGATTGGTATGGCGACTGTAACCAGTAGATAGTTATGTTTAAAAAAAATACTAAGGGCAACTCCAACGTAGACGGCATAACGCCATTTTGCCGTCAAAATTTCACTTTTCATCTCCAACAAGACGCTATATGCAACGCTATTATAGTGTCTTCGTCATTTTTGATACAGTATCACACTAAATATAGTGTAGGTACTGTAGCGACGGGATAAGTTTTTTTTTTTTTTTTTGACTTTCTTTTATTGTTTACATAACTTAATTCATTATATTTACTTTTACAAAATAGCAAATAAAATTCATTAATATGTAATGTGATATTAAATTTATTTTTTAATAAATCTTAATGTGATTTCTAAATTTTAGTTAATATAAATTATTAATTAATAAAACATTTAAAATGGGATTAAAATACATAAAATCATTTAAAATACATAAAATTACCCAAATAAACACCAACCAAACATAAAAAGTGCATACAAGAAAATAGATTTGCAGAAATAAAAAAAATACATAAATTTGCCAAAAAAAAAACTGGAAAACATTAGATTGACTAACATAATAATCTAAAAACCCGGAAAATTATTATCAGCTCCATCAAGATAATTATAATACGGGGTATAATCTTCTTGATCATTTGGTGACATTTGGTTTTCACCTTGAACTTGTTCTCTATGAGATGGTTGTCCTTCAGCTTGATCTCCTTGATATTGTGATGTTCGATATTGTGATCCATGATATTGGTATTGGACATCTTCTCCTTGTTCGTTAGATTGACTGGTTTGAGCTCGTTTTCTTATAATTTCTTGTTTCCGATTTTCGATATAAGCACGAGATGCAGGATCAGTTATAGAATTCAAATCTGCGAATAATATTTTATTCTCTTCTTTCATTTTTGCTACCTCGACCTTTTGCCTTTGAATTTCATTTCGTTCCGAATTACCTTTAGTTATAGCTTTGAGAAGTTTATCATTTTGCTCCATCAATTGTTTAAATTGTTCTTCAGATTGTAATTTTCTCTTAGCTTTCTTCACACCCATAGGTCTTGAAGATAAATTAGAAGTGCCTTCGTCAGAATTTATATTTAGATCAAATGAATTCATACCGGGGGATGGTGATGACTCAGGATCAACTGAAAATGATGGGGATGATGAAATATTACGACCTTCTTCGTGGAATGCACTAGGTGCATTACCGTTGTTATTTGTAAATTTTTCCATGCCTTTGAGGATAGGCCAGACGTGGTCGAATTTGAAGCCTCTTTTATATTTGACATCTTGGGCTAATAACATCTTTGCTTGGTTCAACTAATTAAATAATGAGCAAAGATTAAATAAGTTAATATATACAATAAAATTATGAAATATAGTAAATAGAAAATCACATATACTCACAATGTCTTGTTCAGAAGCACCGCTAGGATTCTTGTTTTCAATTTGATTAACGCATCCCCTCAACTTGGAGACAGCTGAAAGAATTGTAGTCATTCGAGTTTGTAAAGATCTCCTTGGTCTTGGTTGCTGGTTGGAAATCTCAGACTTTTGGTATTCAGTTTCAACTCTTGCCCAAAATTGATCTTTTGACTGGTTTATTCCTATGATTGGATTTTGAGAAACATCAAGATACACATGACATAAGTGCATATCTTCATCAATGGAATATGATAAAGAACGACTTGAAGTCATTTTTGAGAAAGATAGTAGTGGTAAGAAATAAGTTGGAGATGTGTGATCATTGAAAGAGAAGTATATGTTTATATAGAGAAGTGATTCGTATTTTTGTGATAATATGATAATGTGAATGTGACATGAAGTGACTAATCAATGCAACGGTTAGATCTTGGTCAAATAAATCGAACGGTTTATATTGATTTATTTTTTTCTGGTATGTGATAATGGAATATGACAAGAAGTGACTAATCAATGCAAGAGTTTATATTGATTCGTTTTTT
>NW_026619875.1:0-6625 GCF_000801105.2 Raphanus sativus | reverse complement strand
TCGCCGACAGCTCTCGTAGCCGAAGCACGTTACCTTGTTGTTGTTACGCTCATACGCAGATTCGGAATAAAAATCATTTTGCTCTCTTTACGATTTTTTTATTTTATTTTCTCGTTATTGTCGTGTTCTGATTGCTTGACGTGTGGTTTCTCAGAAATTCGGGACCTCTGGGAAATTAGTGTTTTCTTACTTTCCTAAAATATACGAAATATTAACGGTGAAAATTTCGGTTCCCACAGTTTGGCACTAGAAGGAGGGGGAAACGGAATAATCTTACTCACGACTCGCTCACGCTCAACCAGACATGACTATCGACGGCCAAGCAAACTTGCAGACTCTTCTCAACGGAGCAAGCAAGGACGCTCTGAACACTCCAGCAGCGGATGTAACCACGTCTAACGCACCTGCTAACGCCGTGACGCTCGACGAGTTCAAAAAGCTGCTTTCGGCCTACGAAAAGAGGTCGGAAGAGCAGGATAAACTCGTGGGAACCCTAACCAAACAGGTTCAAACCTTAACGGCAAGGTCCCACGCAGTCCTCCCTCGCGGAGCCACGAAACTCCGCGGAAGGAAACTCGAATTCGCGACCCCACACGACAGGCCTGGAACTACGCAAGAACGTCTTTCCGGACAAAACCCTAGCGAAAAATCTCCTGTCGAGAAAGGCAACTCGGAAAACCCTCCGCCGTCCGAAAAGCACACCGAGGTGGATGAAGTCGAATGCATCGATTTGGAGCCCAGCGATGACTCCGAGGAAGACGCTGACGTCCATCCAAGAAGAACCCGCAACCACTCGGCTCGTGAGAATTCTCCGTTCGAAAAACCCATGACGGAAGAAGAGGAAAACCTATATTGGGTTGAACAGGAGGAACTTGCGGAAAGGCAAACCGAGATCACTCGCCGCGAACGCCGACAAGCTCGGAAAACAGCTGGAGAGGATCCGGATATCCGTGATCTCCGCGATTATATCACCAAGACCGCCGCGGAAGTAAGGGCCGTAAAATCGCAGATCCACCACGCCACGAGTGCTGCCCCATAAATCGATAGGCTACTCGAGGTGGCTCGTAAAACGCCATTCACCGCGCGGATCTCCAAGACCAAGGTGTCTAATCCGAGGAAGCTCAAGATACCAATCTATAACGGTACGACCGACCCTAAGGCGCATCTCCAGGCCTTCCATATCACTATGGGAAGAGCCAGGCGACAGTAGCCTGCGTCTTTCTCGCATTCTCTAAGCCTGGCTCTTCCCATAGTGATATGGAAGGTCTGGAGATGCGGCCTGGCTCTCGCTTAGAGAATGCGAGAAAGACGCAGGCTACTGTCGCCTGTTCGTCGAAAATCTCGACGGTGCGGCCCATAGTGGTTCTCCCGGTTAAAGCAAAATTCCATCGGAAGCTTCCGCCAACTCGCATCGGAATTTCTCCTTAAGTACTTGATATACCATGGATTTTACCCATGGTATATAAGTGTTTTATATACTATTTATTATGTATTGGAGTCTATTTAGAGTATTTACAGGTTCAGGGACGATTTGGAGATATATGGTGATTTTGGTGTCTTTTGGAGTCTTTCGCAGTGCAGAACAGCACAGACGCTTCAGATGTTTAGTTGTCGATCGATATCGAGGACAAAATGGTTTAGCCGACTACTTCACCAAGACTTCACCAAATTACGAGATTGCCCCTGACGAGTTTTTAACCTAATGGAAATGCTTAAATATTCATACTCCAAAAACATCACTTTCTCACAAAATGCTCCTGAAACTGAAAACATACCTAACAGGCTAGAAAACAGATTAAATATATAGTAAAACACTAGTATACCATGGTTAAAAACGGGTAAAATCCATGGTATATCAACTCCCCCAGACTTACTCCTTTGCTTGTCCTCAAGCAAAAACAGTAGTATTTGGAAGAGGTTTGGAAATAGCAGGAACTCAAAGATTCAATATATTGAAGTCATCACTCTATGGGTTTGCAATTCATGTCTAAACATCCTAATCACAGAAGTTCATCATGCCTTATCCTAGCTTAGCAACCAAACTCATCTAGTCAACAACATAGCAATTCTCATCTGACATTCCCCTCTACTAACCTCATTTCTTAACATAAAATAAAGTGCAGGCTTTACCTTGGGAGTATCGATCAAAGAACACATGGATTCAACTCAAACAAGTATCTGAACACACAGGTAGTCTTCTCTGATCCCTTTCTCCCCTCTTCTCTCTTCACTGAATCTCTTATTAGTTTCAATTTCAACAGGTTTCGATGCCACATAGGTCATCTAGTCTATCTTATTGACATTTGCATTGTAACTCATACATTTTTGACAAAGTGTAGCGAATAATGAGGTCGCAGGACTCACTCCTACCCCTCGTTTCCACAATGTGTGATCATCCTTGAGATTTAGAATATTGGGGTCGCAGGAGACACTCGTATCCCTCTGCTTCTCAAGAAATCATTTCAATCTTTTATAACATAAACTTAGATCTCGAGATGCCGAAGAGACTTTTTACCTTCCAGACTTGTAAGAGGATTCCGATCCAGTGATATCCAACCCCAAGACAAGCAAATAAGTCAGTATTAGTGTTGGAGGTCAGCTTTGGTTCCTTCAAACAATCTTAGCTAGTGAATATAAATCCATATCAGTGTTCCTATCTGCAATCTTTGATCTCGAGATAGCAAGTTGATTCACTTTAGCATCTTTAGTATTATCTGCAATCAGTAATCTAGAATGGTGCTAAAGAGTGGTCAGACAATCAAATATAAATCCATATCAGTGTTCCTATTTAATACTTATGCGAAAAATAATTTTGAAAAACATTTTAATAAAAACCAAAATAAAAACTCATATTAGTAAACTCCCCCCCAGACTTAAATTACACTGTCCCAGTGTAACATCCGGTGGTGAGGTAAATAAAATAAAACATAATTAATAAATATAACAAGTTAGAATGAATAAACCTGATCGACAAGATGTCGATTGATTCGTAGTGGTATACGTCGATCGTTAGTAATGGTCGTGTCGTGTCGAGCGATATGAATGGTGAATGTCGGTCGATGGAATTATCATTCTACTTGGATCTAATAAAAACTGCAAAATAAATTCGAAAAAGAAAAATAAAAGAAAAAAGAAAAATAAAATAAAATAAAAATAAAGAAAAAGAAAACCTAATAGTGGGTTTCCTCCCACTCAGCGCTTGGTTATAGTCATTTAGCTTGACTGTGGTACGTGAGTGACTCATGGGGTGCAGTGAGGGTTTTTGTTTGCTGGTGGGCAAACACTTCCCTCATCTTTGGACTCAACAGCAGTGAAGCTTCTTGTGGCATCACCTGATCTTGTCCATCTAGGAGATATCTTCGCTAAATCGGCTTTGATGACTTGCAACCTTCTGACCAAATCTTCTGTGTCTAACTGATGCTGATAGAAGTCAAATCTAGAATGCTCAGGTAGTTCTGCATGTTGGTCTTTCGCGTGCTGGTCCTAAATCTGTTGATCCTGATCTGCCAAAGCTGTGGTATCGATCGATGCTACAATTGGTATGTCGGTCGCTTCGCTGGGATCACTATCGATCGACTCCGTTTCAGCTTTGTCGATCGATTCTGAACGTTGGCCTTGGTACTCAAGATTGCTCTGCATAGTGCGTATCTCATTCTTCAAGAGACCAGTAGCTCTGCAAAGGTTGGTCACTCTTTCATTGAGAGTCTCCTCAATGTTATCACTTCTTTCTATGAGTCTCTCCTCCATATAATTCATGGCTACGTACAACTTATGTTTGATCTCATCAACTTCTGCGGTGGTGCATTCTCTCTTCGCTGGTGGTGGTTCGGTGTCGATCGATGTTGGTCGAGGCATGTCGATCGATGCTTCATTGCTATCACGTAGATAATATAAGCCTTAATGATGCTCATATCTCTTTCTAGCTTGTCCAGCTGCCGTGAAAGCGTATGCAGGTATTGCATGATAGGTGATGCACATTCTGGTCGGTCCATGGATGTAGTCTTGCCGATGTCGATCGATGGTACATGTACTCTGTCGGTCGATACTGGTGGCGTAGCCTCTTTCTCAAGCATGGTCAATATGTTTCCAAGCTCCACTCTTATCTCAGCCATATCATTCTGGAAGTCCTTGTAACTGACATCCAAAGGCTGGAAAGTGTCTTCCACCAATGTGCGCATGTTTGCCTCAAGGTGCGCCTGAGCTCTCCATACATCAGTCACCATATCATCCAGCTCCTCTCTACTGTAGGGCACTGGTGGTGGTGTGTATGCAAGGTAAGGGCGTGTGTGTATTGGAAGTTGTAAGCAACCTCTGTGAAAAAGGGATGCTCTATCCAAAAGTCTTTTTACTTGCTCCTTGGTAACATGGATGATCTCACCATCAACTCCTCTAGCATAGCCAAACTCATCTCTGTAGACACCATATACATCCTTAGCTTCCCACTTGAATCTCCTGGATCCATCAGTATTGAAGGCACGTCGTCCAAACTCCAATCGTCTGTCGGGCGATCTGACTCTTGGTCTGTCGATCGATCCGGGATATCCGCCATCGATCGACGGTGTTGAAACGATGTCGATCGATTGTGAATGTCGAGGTTGACCGAAGTGTTGAGGAACTGTATCCTCCCTTGTGTTGGTGTTGTGGTTAACCTGGACGTGATGTAGGATGTCTGGATGGCTACGTTGCTGTGTGAACAGGTTTTCTGGTCCATTGGCAACTTGGAGAATGTCTGCTATGTCCTCTCTGGTTATATGCAGAACTCTTCCATCCATAGCTCTTGCATAGCCATCTGTGTCCCTGAAAATTCCAAATTCATCAGGTGTTAGTGAAACGTTCCTGATATCATAAGGTTCATGAGATCTCGGTTGAGCTCTGTTGAAGGTGTTGATCGATGGGTGTGTGGTGGTGGCGATCGATGGTGCATGTCTAGCTGCACGGTTGGATCGATTGATCATGTTGTTGCAGTCTTCCATTGATGAATCTCTGAATGCTGGAAGCTGCTGGGTAGAAGGTGAAAAGTTTTGAATTTTCGTGGCTTGAGTTGTCAACCTTTTATACCCATGTGTTGCCCTAATCGGTGAAATTCTGATTTTGTCCTTTAAGTCGTCCGGGTTAATATCGATCGATATTATACTGGCAATGTCGATCGATGGACGATGTCGTTTTGCTGGATGAAGTAGATAATCGATCGATGGTGGGAGTTTGATGTCGATCGATTGAGGTGCAAATCTGTCATTCTCCAAGTAAATTTCCCAAGCTCTCTCTTCCCAATAGTCTTCATCATATTCTTCACTGTGGTTTCCACTGTGGGAAGAGGTGGCTATGTCTACTGCAAAACTCTCATGAAATCCGCTATCTGCCCAACTCCTTACTGAGTAATCATCTTCCTTTCAGTTGGTTGGGATGGCGAAATTCGGGTAGCAATTATCTGGTAGATCGAGTTTATCATCTGGTGGGTCTCTGTCGATCTATGATCCATTGTTGTTGTCGATCTCCTCTGACTTGAATGTGTCGATCGATGACGTCAAAGTACTGTCGATCAATCCCGAGTACTCTGTCTCGTACTCGACTTCACAATGACAAACTGCGATGATACCAGTATCATCTTCCTTTACCACTAATTTGGCTGGTGGTTTGCCAAGCTTGACAGGGTCGTAGTGGATATCTGGATCTATCATAGTCAAGCACATCCTGTTGGTGTTCATGTCACATATGGCTCCTACTGTAGCCATAAATGCTCTTCCAAGTAAGAGGGAAGAGTTCCAATTTAGCTTGATGTCTAGGACATGAAAATCCACAGGGACGATAGCATCACCAATTTGTACCTCTAGGTCTTTGATGAAGCCTCCAGAGTTTCTCTGAGAGTAATCCACGAAAGTAAAAATCTGTGGTGAAGGCTCTACTTGCAGGCCCAGATGGTCTGCCATGACCTTAGGTAAGATGCTGACTGATGAACCAGTGTCACATAGTGCATGAGGAAATTCAATACCTTTTACCACACAGGGTATTGCAAACTTCCCAGGATCACTCTTCTTTAGCAAAGTAATCCTTTTCCTCATCTCTTCTCTGACGTTGTCAAACCTTCTCCTAATGTCAGTTTCAGTCTCCCTTATTTCTCTGAAGAACATCCACAATCTCTTTGTGAAATAAACCTCCTCAAAAGGTTTCTCTGGTGGGATTCCGATAACTCTCTTAGTGAAACCATCAATCTCCTTTTCATTAGCTTCCCTTTTAAGGTTCTTAGGAATCTTCTCCTTCCGACTCCTTAACCTTCTTCCTTCAGTTTCCTCTGATGCAGGTGTAGTGTCTGAAAGGTTACTAGCTATTTCGGTAGGGGTAGCTTGTGGTTTCGGTGTGGGTCTGAGTGCATTGATTCGGTTGCTGTCTATCGATGGTAGTTGCACTCGGTATATGAGAGGTGTGTGTCGATCGATAGGTGGAGAATAGGGTCGATCGATACGGTTCTCTTCATTTTGTCGATCGATGAGTGGCTCGTCTCGTCGGTCTTCGTAGGTGTGGGTGGGTATGTATGGATGAGAAGCCGTGAATTCAGCATGTGTCAATATCCTAACCGCGTTGTAGTCTGCAAGCGTATCCGGAAAAGACATCGTCGATGTCGATCGAT
>NW_026619874.1:0-6625 GCF_000801105.2 Raphanus sativus | reverse complement strand
ATAGTTACATAGATGTCAGTATGATTGTCACACTTTAGCCCCTTCGTATTGGCCACGAGGCATCATACCTCTCTCGTTATGTGATGTACGAGTCATGAACAATATAATTTTATGTTGAATTCCGAAGACATATGCTTTGGTCTATTGTTTTAATAACTCTATATATAGATACTATGGTCGACAAGCCGAAATATATACAAATGCCTATAAGCCAAAACATCATATTATAAGTGTTAGTGATGTTTTGAGAAACATATTGATCGTGTCGTATTATCGGACCTGTCACTATCTCTTCTGGGATTATGGGTAGCCGTACGTGCATTTTGCCTTTCAAGTTTTTATTTGACATATAAAATATAAAAGAAATTCTGAATTGATTAACATTCAGTTAGTTGTGTGTTTTTAGCAAAAAAAAAAAAAAAGTTTAGTTGGTGTTTTCTTGTGACTAGTGACTTATGTGGGCATTTTTGAGGCGTCTTATCGCATTATTAAAGGTTTTGTTCGAACTTAAAGCAGCATAACTTTGAAGTTATAAACAAAGAATAGATTTAGACGAAAAATCAAGATTCTCAATTAATATAAAAATAAAGCTATTTTATAAACCATTATAGTATACAAACTGTCCAATATACGATTTGATCATTTACATGATATAGATATAAAAAGATATGCGTTGATTTTTTTTTAAGAAGTGTAACATAAGTATTGAGCTTACTTTTAGATTTTTTTATCATATGATATTCTCAAATAAAAGCTTAAATTAGTAACTGACTACATTTCAGTGTTCTCATGTTAATATATCTAGCGTTATAGTAAATCATAATATTCGAAACTAGTAAGTGATTGTAATTATAGCGGTTGATTAGAGTGCTGAAATATTTGCCCTATGTGTCGAAGAAACCATAGTCTGAATCCCACTAGCTATAGCTCTTCATTATTGGCTTTCCACTTCGTATTATGGATGCTTAAAATTAGAAGAATATTTTTATTATTAGAACTAAAAAATTAAAAGAATAATTTATGTTTTACATGTTTCAAAGCGAGATTGTTTAGCAGTTGCCAACAGAATCTTAATTGAGATAATATGCTGACCAAAACTAATAACTTTATCGTGTTTACCAAACAAAAACTACAACTCCTTTTGAAACAGATACATATTTTTATATTTTTTACATATATTAAAAACACATTAAAATTTGATTGTAAATGAATTATTTTTTGCAATAATAAATTTCCATAACTTTTAGCCAATAGAAATTCAATAAATATCACTAACTTTTTTTAAATTACAATTTTTATTAAACAATACATTGAAAAAATAAAAATGTACTTTTGAAACATTTTTTCTAGAATATTGGATTTTTCTGAAAACTTATTTTAGGTACATTAAAAGCTATATATATTATTATCTTGCCGTTTCACTATTTATAATTGCTAAGAATATTTCCAGTCTCGATACAAATTTTTATCCAAAATAGTATGGAAATAGAATAATAAACAATAATAAATAGTACTCTATAATAATATATTTTAGAGTAATATTTTTATTTTTAGTTATGTTTATTATTCTTTTTCACTTCATTTAAAATAAAATATGAAATGACGAGTCAGTCACTAACAATTTTACCATACTAAGAGTAAAGACCTTTAATTTATAGCATAAATTTATTTAGAATATTGTGTACATTCACTACATATATCGAGCTGATGAACTTATCTTCTTCAAACCTTTATAAATAAATCAATATACAATAGCTAATTAGACTATATACGATGAGTTTGAGACTACAGAAATCATTTTTTAGGCATGTAGAAGATGTATTTTTGCATATAGTTTTGCAACAACTAAAAAAAATTATGAAACTTTGAAGGTTCTAAATATATTATTAATGACTACAGTATTATTAAGATCTACGTTTCAAATATTAAGCATGATTTATATTTCTGAATACTAATTTGTTACTAAATCAGGCTTTGAACAATATCCAGAGTCAGATGAAAATAATAATAATACTATCTGCAAACACTTCGGACGAGGAATCTACAAAGTGATCCTCTCAATCCTTCACAATTAGGGATTGATTTTATACACTGTTCTTTCCACTCCGATTACACATATTTTTTAGCCACACCCACATGTGAAGCATGACATACATCTAGCTGAAGAACTGGTTTTCAAAAATTAACTGAAGAAACAAATATTCATGTCCTGTCATATCTAAGATAACAAATGTGTTTTTGAAAGGGTGAATTTGGCTGAAAACATAAGAATAATGTAGTAGTTAAGAAATACCTAAATATTATGGGAAAAAGTGATGAAGGAATGAAAAAATTTGGGAGAAAATAAAGTAGAGAGTGCAAATATGGTAAAAGTTGTAGGCATCCAGTGCAAATATTATTTTTGAAAAACAACATCTTGTAAATGAGGAAGAAATAAAATAAACTTGTTTATTTTTGTCCCTCTTTTTTTCTGGTATCCCAACTTGTGACATTTATGTGACATATCCTACTATCTGAGTTAGTGCCTTCACTTATTTGTCAGGCGCTGCGCACGTGCAGACTTTCTCTATCGTCCCCATACGTATCAATTCTTGAAACTCTTATGGTATAGCATCTTGTCGGTCTAATAATCCAATTCCCAGAACAATGGGCGTTTATTCTGAAAAACATTTGTTGCGTTCAAAATAGGAATTTTGTTTTGATCAGTTGATGATACATAAGTCTCTACAGGTATAGTTAACCAATAAATTAGAAAGGACAACTCAAAACAACTTCTCCATATTTTAACTAATAGAACATAAATATATTTATGTATTCATTATGTTTCATATTAAGTGTCGTTTTAAACATTTTTGCATAAAAAGTGTGGTTTACAATTTAAAAGCAATTTACACTTAATTTCAGTTCAATATTATATAAAATGCATTGATTTTATAAATAAATTTATTTAGCTAAAATGTTATTGGTTAAATAGATATATAATGAAAATATAAATGCATTTCAATCAATTTCTTAAACAAGATGATGTTCGAAACATGGCTTTTATTTTAAAAAAACATGCTATAAAAATCTTATATAAAACCATAAAAGTTTCATCTAATAAACAAAAACTTATGAATCACTATAAAAACATAAAAGTTCATTTAATAAACAAAAACTTATGAATCACTCTACAATGTGCGACTACTATTTTCCTTTACAAAAGTTAGTAATTTTTTGTTTGCAGCATCTAGTATCCCTTGTTTAACCGAATAAAAAACATGTAGTGGCTTACTTCTACGTTATTTATTAGGCATTTCACATTTAATTCCAATTACTCGGGGTACATCAAGAAAAGCAAATTCTCCTAAATATACTTTTTAAGTTTTTGTCGCAAAAAAAATTTTAAGAAAAAATGACTGAAATATTTAATTTAATAGCTTAAATCTTAGATATATAAATGCAACTAAATTAAAAATAAAAAATATAATTAAAAAATGATATTTTATAGTTTCAAATTATATGTTCTCAAATTTGAATTTTTTTAATTAATTTTTACAATTTTTCAACTTTTGTTTTTCAAATTTTCTTTTTAAAATTTCGAAAATATTTTTGAAACTATTTTTAATTTTTAATATTTGTATTTTATAAAGTTTTAAACCCATTCCCCAAATTCATTATCAAATTTTCACCACTTAACTCTAAACTTCAACATCCTGCTGCTCACGGTGTTTTAGTATTGGAAATGATGTTAAACTCAAACACGTGGAATACCTTATTCTCCTAGTTCATTTGTATACACGTTTTATGTTTCTAAAAGAGAGTCAAATTATATCTTGAAATAGACCAGTATAACTTGTGTATAGCGAAGAAAATAGAATGGTGTATTTCTTAACATTGTTACCCAAAAAAGAAAAGAGTGGTATAGAAATCGTGGAAGACTCTGATTTACTTGTTCGAAGTTTCATTAAAAGTTAAAACAAAAAGGGTATTTGAGAAAGCTTCGGCTTCAATACGGTTTCGGATTCGATTTTCACTGACTACATGGATATATAGATCCATTGATTTTCGGTTCATTTGAATGCTCAGGAAATGATTTTATCCGTGGGCTGTAGTTAAGTCTGTATCATCATATTATCCGGAGGTTAGGTCTGTGTCATCATTGATCCGGATTTAATATTTTTGTATAGCATGTATGATAAACAAAAGACTGGGTGACTTTTAATTGAGAGGTAAGAGAATAATTAGAAAATGATCAATTAGGTTTTGATAACTGATTTTTATGCCAAGTTACAAAAAAAAGTTAAAACAAAAGGTTATATAAAATGAAAGTAATACTGCTACATGGTGAATGCAAACATGGTCAATTAAATGTCAACCGTCATCCGACCTCACTAACTATTTAACTCTACCAGCCGTTAAAAGAAAAATTTTTACCAGCCGTTGTGTAATAGATTAACATTTTTCTATCATTAAGTTTTAGTGATAAAATTTTGATATTTTATTAATTTATAGAGTTATTAGTTTACAAAACAATTTATTTTAATATTTTTCTATTTAACATATATTATTTATAAAGTAAAAAAAACATTTGATTTTAGTGTATATATATTAATTAACTTTTTGAAATTCAACACTTATATTAATTTATTATATTATTTGGTATATATAAACTATGTCTCATAGAATTCTTTTTTGGGGCAACTGTCTCATAGAATTCAAATGCAGTTTTTAAAATATAATTAACTAAATTTCATCAAAATATATCAAATTTTCATATATATACATACAATTCCATTATGAATGTAAAACAGATCTTATAATGGTTGGTTTATACTTGTATAAAACCTACATACATATAAATTATTAATTTATAATTTTAATGAGAACATATATTTACATAAGATTTTCTAAAAAATATTATCTTACTATTTTATTAATATATGTTATGTTTTGAACCGCCCAATTAAGAGCATCAGAATATATTAATTTATGGTATTTATTAATTTATCGAGTACTAATTCATAGGGTTTCTATTGTATAATCTCCGTATCATTTATTTGGTATTAAAAATTGTTTTAAGTGATATTTTCAAGTTTCATATATAAAAAGTAAATGTAATTGATGTTTATTACCATTTATATTTTGCAGTATAATTTTTAATTGGTTGAGTTAACTGTTATTATTATTGTTTTTAAGCAACGGAAATTGAATAAAATATTTTATAATATGACTAGATCATGTTTTGTTATTGAGGTCATGTTTAAGTCGAAAATAAACATAGCTGCAATACTTCGTGACACCAATAAAGTATTACAGCTATGTTTTTAAAAAAAGTATTATATAGCTGTAATAAATACCATAGTTTAATAATTTTTAATATATTCACTTAAAAGTTGAATAAAAGTATTACATAGCTTTTATACTTTGTGACCCCAGTAAAGTGTTACATATTAAAATATGAGTGAATTGGTTGATTATCCTTAAAGAACGATAAAATTAAGAAAATACCTATAATGTGATGAGTGTGTGTTTATGAAAAATGTATCATGGTGTAAGATTTAGGGTATAGATTTAATTAGTGTATGAGCTGTAGATAAGAAGTGCAATTTCTCTTAAAATGTTTTATAATAATATGGCTGATTGTGTATTTTTATAAAGCATCAAAATCATTTCATTTCAATAGATTATCTTAAAAACAAAATATCGGGAATATGTTTATTGTTTGCTTTTTGTTGTGCTAGATCATGTTTTGTTAAGATCGACTTATACATTTGCAATTGCGCGATCGTCTATTTGCATGATATAAAGATAGCTAGCTGCCTAGCTGATCATTTCAAGTTTCACCCATGATCGGAATCTTGTACTGCAACGTTGGAGCTTTTCTCATTCACCCTGCTAATTTTTTAATCCTGGGACAACCATGTTATTCTAAACTACATGAGATCTAGCTTGTATATTGGTCGGACTTTACAATGCCTCACAATAGCATGGTTAGTGATTTATATGAAATCACAACACATAAAACTAACTTTACATTCAGGTGATGCAATTTTTCTGTTAACCCCTTCAATGAAATTAATAATGTCGACTTAAATGTTTTTCGCATATGATCAAATATCGCTAAAATATATAACATACACATAACCATTGTTATTTGATCAAAAACGAAACATTTTATTATCATACGTACTTTGGTACATTTATAAAACAAATAAAAGTTTGAGTGTGGTCTTATCAAATACAGTATACAAAACAAGACACTTTGGAAATGGCTATATTCTTTCAATTGGTTAGTCCAAATACAAATTCTTTTAAACAATTCATAACTAAAAATAAAACTCTTACATTAGTAATATCTAGAAACTAGGTGGTTTGTCCGCACCTGCGGACATAATCCTTTTAGAATACTTGTTAGTTTGTATCCTTTTAATTAAAAATCAACATAATAAATTATTATTTATGTATTTAAAAATAAAATTAAACATAAAAATTATTTTATATGATTTTTTATCTATCAAATATATATGCTTACTGTGTTCAAATTTAAGAAACACTTACATATCAAACATTTTTAGAAAAATACCTTCGTACAAATGTTTTTGCTTGATTATTGTTTAGCTATAAAATATATTATATCTTAATT
>NW_026619873.1:0-6631 GCF_000801105.2 Raphanus sativus | reverse complement strand
TGGTTTGATAAGAATCATGAAGATAATGGCATATGTCCGAACAGGCTAATCTGTAATGATGCAAACCTAGCTAAACAAGGAGACAATGCGGAGCATGAGGAGCTGATCCAGCTAAGTGATACTGGAAAGGAGACAAGTGAGCTAGATGATACTGAAGAGGAGACAAGTAAGCTAGATGTTGCTGAAGAGGAGACAAGTAAAACCAACGACAATCATGATCTCATAACCAAGTCAGGTCCGGTTACAAGATCACAAACCAGGAGATTGAAGAAAGCAATTTCGATGTTGGTTCATTCTAAACCAGAACTAACTTCGATGGAGAGTCAAGTCAATGAGTTCTTCAATTATTCAGTCTTCGAGATTGCTTAGTTCTAAGTGTTTCTTCTTAGTTTCACACAAGTTTTGTTACAAGTTTCCACATTATTTCTTTGTCTTTGTTCTACGTAAACCGTGAGAATCCAAAGTATGATTCATTCACTTTTCAAATAAAAATCTCTCTTTTGTTCTTGTGAATCCTATGTTCAGTTTCTGAACACTGTTTGCCTAGGAGTTGATTCTCTGCACGGCTTTTGCCTTAGATCATTGTTTGTGGGCGTGATACTCACGATCTCTGGCGCATCTACACAAGTGTTTGATCTCTTCCATCGATCTCACACTGAAGAACCACAATCCATCTCTACCTTCATCCGCAAGCCATCTCCATCAATCTATCTATCCCAAGGAATCAATCATCTTTCAAGGAGACAATACCATCCTTGATCCATTCCGCAAAACCACAACCCAAATCACACTCAAGATCATCTAAAGGGATCCAAATCCGGATAGGGTTGCATTAAGTGGTATCAGAGCAGATTGAGGGCTTTGATTCAGGGTTTGTTCTCGAATTACTTCTTCTTCTCTTTGGGAACCTTTTGTTCATTCTGTTCTGTGAATCTATCCATCTCTTCTCTATCCATCTAAAAGTGCGAGGAGGCCGACCAGTATAAAAAAAAAAAAAAAGAAAGATCAAAGTATCTAAGGTTGAAGAGAAATCCAGCCAGACTGAAGAGATATCCAGTCTCTGGTGGTAAAGCCTCTTGCGAATTAAATCTCTTAATACTGTCTATCTTTTCTTCTCTTTGGGGTGGGGATTCAATTTCAAAAGGCTTGAACTTTGTTTGTTACTGAGCTGCTGGATTCACAGACTAAGAGATTTGACAGAAACACCTGAAACACTTGAGAGAAGTGAGGCTTCGGCTACCTATTCTTGTCTACTTACTTGCTTGTTTAGTTTCTTAACAGGAAGCCATGGCTGAAAGTGACCAGGAACGAGAGGGGAGGCCAGCAGCTAGACTAGATAAAACTCAGATGGAGGCCTTGATAGCTACTCTTATGAACGAGATGGATAAAAAACTTGAATTTGTTGGGGTTACCCGTTCTACTAATGATGTTTTGGGTAATACTTCACAGGTTAGGAGAGCAGCTAGAGAAAAGAGGAGAGGAAAACAACCTGCAGTAGCTAATGATCTAGACTCCTCCTCTAGTCGTAGCACAGATGAAGACCGATCAGAAAGGTCCATCAGGTCAGGACGAGCAGCTTCTCAAACCAGATCAGGACGTGCAGTGTCTCAAAGTAGACATACCACTCGACGAGCACAAAGAGACAGACCTGATGATCGTCTTGGAAACCTTAAGCTTCGGATACCTGTCTTTGGAGGCACTAGCAATCCCGATGACTATCTTGATTGGGAGAAGAAGATTGAGTTGGTTTTTGATTGCCAAGACTATTCGGAAAAGAAGAAGGTGAGGCTTGCTGTAACTGAGTTCAATGGTTATGCGTTGCATTGGTGGGATCAGATTACTTCAACAAGAAGAAGAACCGGAGAAGCAGCAGTGTCAGGTTGGTTTGAACTCAAGACTCTCATGAGGAAACGATTTGTTCCAAGCCATTACCACAAGGATGTTCATCAGAAACTAAGGAGGCTCACTCAAGGAACTAAGAGTGTGGAGGATTACTACCAAGAGATGGAGACTCTCATGATCAAAGCTTCTGTTGTTGAGGATTCTAATGCAACTATGGCTCGATTCCAAGCTGGTCTCAACAGAGAAATACAAGATCGATTGGAACTGCAGGATTATGAAGACATCTATGAGCTTCTTCATAAAGCTATCCTCATTGAGCAGCAACAGAAGAGAAAGAACAACTCCAAGGGTTCATACGGCAACAACTACAGGTCATCCAAGGATGAGAAAAGCCTAGCTAAACCCAAAGATGAGCCTAAGGTCTTTCAGCGTGATGACAAGGGAAAAGCACCAACCACAAGGACCAGAGACGTCAAATGCTTCAAATGTCATGGGTTTGGACACTATGCCAATGAATGCACTAACAAAAAGGTGATGATTCTCTTGGATAATGGAGATATTATATCTGAGGAAGAGAATGCTGATGCTTCCGAGGAAGAGTTGATAGACTATCCAGTCCGAGGACAGCTCCTGGTTACAAGAAGGTCTCTTCAGGTCCAATCCAAACCAGAAGACATTGATCAAAGGGAGAATCTCTTTCACACTCGTTGTACTGTTTATGATAAAGTCTGCAGCTTGATTATAGATGGTGGAAGTTGTACTAACGTGGCTAGTGAATCTCTTGTAGCAAAGCTTGGGCTAAAAACAGGGAAGCATCCTAGACCTTACCCACTTCAATGGCTTAATGAGGGTGGCGAGCTGAAGGTCACTGAGCAAGTTATGGTTCCTATAACCATTGGGAGGTACCAAGATGAGATAGTGTGTGATGTACTACCCATGGATTCCAGTCATATCCTCTTAGGCAGGCCTTGGCAGTATGATAAGAAAGCTATCCATGATGGGTTTACAAATCGCCACTCCTTCACTCACAGGGATAAAAAGATTGTGCTTGCACCTTTGTCACCTCAAGAAGTACATGAAGATCAGCTACAACTAAGGCTCAGGCGACAAGAAGCCAAAGAGAACTCATCTGAATCAAAGAAAGGAACTAATCCTTTGGCCAAAAACAGTGAGATCAGGAAAGCTTTGTTTCTCCAACAACCTTTGCTTTTGTTTATCTTTAAAGGTTCACTACTAACTTCTTCTAACCGTGCCCCGGAGCTTCCGAAAGGGTTTGAGTTTATCTTGCAGGAATATGGTGATGTCTTTCCAGGAGAGAGTCCAGCTAGCTTGCCACCTTTCAGAGGGATTGAACACCAAATAGATCTGGTTTCAGGCGCTTCTCTTCCAAATAGACCAGCCTATAGAACCAACCCAGACGAAACCAAGGAGTTGCAAAGGCAGGTTGATGAGCTGATGGCTAAAGGACACATTAGAGAAAGCATGAGCCCTTGTGCCGTACCTGTACTACTGGTGCCAAGAAAGATGGAAGCTGGCGCATGTGTGTTGACTGCAGAGCCATCAACAATATCACTGTAAAGTACCGACATCCTATCCCTAGACTTGATGATATGCTTGATGAATTGCATGGGTCTTGCATTTTCTCTAAAATAGATTTAAAGAGTGGATATCATCAGATTAGGATGAGAGAAGGAGATGAATGGAAACTGCTTTTAAAACAAAACATGGATTGTATGAGTGGCTTGTTATGCCTTTTGGTTTAACTAATGCTCCTAGCACTTTCATGAGACTGATGAATCATGTTTTGAAAGCCTTCATAGGACACTTTGTGGTAGTCTATTTCGATGACATCTTGATCTATAGCAAGAGTTTGTCTGAGCACACTGAACATTTGAAAATTGTTTTAGAAGCACTTAGGAAAGAATCTCTCTTTGCTAATCTTGATAAATGTACTTTTGGAGCAGATCACCTTGTGTTTCTAGGCTTTGTTGTTTCAGCTCAAGGGATCAGGATGGATGAAGAGAAAGTGAAAGCCATCAGAGATTGGCCAGTTCCTAAGAGTGTGAGTGAAGTCCGGAGTTTTCATGGACTAGCTGGGTTCTACAGAAGGTTTGTCAAAGACTTCAGCACTATTGCAGCACCCCTCACTGAAGTTATCAAAAAGAATGTGGGGTTCAGATGGGAAGAAGCTCAAGAAGAAGCTTTTCAGAACCTAAAAGGGAAGTTGACTGAAGCACCTTTACTTGCACTTCCTGATTTTTCTAAGACATTTGAAATTGAATGTGATGCTTCTGGTATAGGTATTGGAGCAGTGCTGATGCAAGAGAAGAAACCCATTGCCTATTTTAGTGAAAAGCTTGGAGGTGCTATGTTGAACTATCCGACTTATGATAAGGAGCTCTATGCTTTGATTAGAGCTTTGGAAACATGGCAGCACTACCTATGGCCAAAAGAGTGTGTGATCCACACTGATCATGAATCACTCAAGCACCTGAAAGGACAACACAAGCTGAACAAGAGACACGCCAAGTGGGTAGAATTTCTTGAAACTTTTCCTTATGTTATCCACTACAAGCAAGGTAAAGAGAATGTTGTTGCTGATGCACTTTCAAGAAGGTATACTTTGCTTGCTTCCATGGAAACTAAGTTGTTAGGCTTTGATCAAGTAAAATCTTACTATGCTGATGATCCTGATTTCAAAGAACACTTTAAGGATAGTGAGAAACATGCTAGTGGCAAATTTTATCAAGCTGATGGTTTCTTATTCTTTGAAAATCGATTGTGCTTGCCTAATTGTTCTTTGCGAGAGCTTTATGTTAGGGAATCACATGGTGGAGGTCTGATGGGGCATTTTGGTGTTGCCAAGACCTATGCTATTCTAAAGGAGCACTTCTACTGGCCAAACATGAAGAGAGATGTCGAGAAAATATGTAGTAAATGTGTTATTTGTACTCAAGCGAAGGCTAAAGCTCGACCTCAAGGTTTGTACACTCCACTTCCCATCCCTGATGCACCTTGGGTAGACATATCAATGGATTTTGTGTTAGGATTGCCTAGGACTAAGAGAGGCAGGGACTCGATTTTTGTGGTGGTAGATAGATTCTCTAAAATGGCTCACTTCATTGCTTGCCACAAAACTGATAATGCTCTTCACATTGCTGATTTGTTCTTTAAAGAAGTGGTTAGACTTCATGGCATGCCTAGGAGTATTGTTTCTGATAGAGATACCAAGTTCTTGAGCTATTTCTGGAAAACTCTTTGGTCTAAGCTAGGAACTAAGCTGATGTTTTCTACTACTTGTCACCCACAAACTGATGGACAAACTGAAGTAGTTAATAGGACCTTGGCTACTCTCTTGCGTGCTGTGATTAAATAGAATATTAAGACTTGGGAAGATTGTTTGCCTCATGTTGAGTTTGCTTATAATCACTCTGTCCACCGAGCTACTAAGTTCTCACCTTTTCAGATAGTTTATGGGTTTAATCCTTTGACTCCTCTTGATTTGTTGCCTATACCATACAAAGAGCAGATTAATCTTGATGGAAAGGCCAAGGCCGAGTTTGTTGTTTCTTTTCATGAGCAGGTTAAGAAGAATATTGAGGAAAACACCAAAGAGTATGCAAGATTCGCCAACAAGGGCAGACGAGAGCTTATACTGGAACCAGGAGACTTGGTGACAATCCACTTGAGAAAAGAAAGGTTTCCTGAGGAAAGAAAGTCCAAACTCTTGCCAAGAACAGATGGACCATTTGAAGTACTGGAAAGGATCCATAACAACGCCTACAAGATAGATCTTCAAGGGAAGTATGCTATCAGTAATACTTTTAATATTGCTGATCTAATTCCTTTTCGTGCTGATCATTTAGATTTGAGGACAAATCCTTTCAAAGGAGGAGGGGATGATGCAAACCTAGCTAAACAAGGAGACAATGCGGAGCATGAGGAGCTGATCCAGCTAAGTGATACTGGAAAGGAGAAAAGTGAGCTAGATGATACTGAAGAGGAGACAAGTAAGCTAGATGTTGCTGAAGAGGAGACAAGTAAAACCAACGACAATCATGATCTCATAACCAAGTCAGGTCCGGTTACAAGATCACAAACCAGGAGATTGAAGAAAGCAATTTTGATGTTGGTTCATTCTAAATCAGAACTAACTTCGATGGAGAGTCAAGTCAATGAGTTCTTCAATTATTCAGTCTTCGAGATTGCCTAGTTCTAAGTGTTTCTTCTTAGTTTCACACAACTTTTGTTGCAAGTTTCCACATTATTTCTTTGTCTTTGTTCTACATAAACCGTGAGAATCCAAAGTATGATTCATTCACTTTTCAAATAAAAATCTCTCTTTTGTTCTTGTGAATCCTTTGTTCAGTTTCTGAACACTGTTTGCCGAGGAGTTGATTCTCTGCATGGCTTTTGCCTTAGATCATTGTATGTGGGCGTGATACTCACGATCTATGGCGCATCTACACAAGTGTTTGATCTCTTCCATCGATTTCACACTGAAGAACCACAATCCATCTCTACCTTCATCCGCAAGCCATCTCCATCAATCTATCTATCCCAAGGAATCAATCATCTTTCAAGGAGACAATACCATCCATGATCCATTCCGCAAAACCACAACCCAAATCACCCTCAAGATCATCTAAAGGGATCCAAATCCGGATAGGGTTGCATTATGTAATCATCTCGATAGAAGGTGGGATATCTTGTTGCTCACAACTCCTATGAGATTTATTCAACTTCCTGTTTATTCTCCACTGATTAGTGGTTCCAAATAAAGCTTCTT
>NW_026619872.1:0-6631 GCF_000801105.2 Raphanus sativus | reverse complement strand
TTGCTCACAACACTTATGAAATTTATTCAACTTCCTGGTTATTCTCCACTGATTATTGGTTCCAAATAAAGCTTCTTAGATCGTGGTTCTGTTAACTTGAAGAAAATAAATGAGCATTGAGCTGAAGAGTTCAACCAAGCTTCAGAAGAAGTCTGAAGTGATTATCAAGTTAAGTAAAGTCCAAGAAGGGCTTATAGAGAAGAGTGGATGATAATGGAGGAGTTTGGGTGCACTTGGAGAAGTTGGAGAAAGCACTATACACTATGCAGGAAGTACTATACACTGTTTGGGAAGTCTTGGATCACAAGCAAGAGTGATGGACGACCAAATAGTGTTAGGATAAGGAAGAAGCTATGCAATAGTGTTTGAAAGGAAGAAGCTATTCAATAGTGTTTGGATAAGGAACCTTATCCATCTAGTCAAAGTGACAGGCTGTGCAAGGCTGGAAAGGAAGAAGCAAAGGCAGCATAGTAGATTATGTATCTAGACAAGAAGAAGGGAAGAAGCATAATCTACTATGCTTGGGCGCCAGCCTATCTCAGCCAATGAGAAGCCTTGATTCAAATAACCTTGACCAGACCAAGACTGCATCCAAGCCATCCATTCAAAATGATTTAATCTCCACTCTTCATCTCTTATCCATTTGTTTTAGGGTTTGTGTAGTTCTTAGACTATATAAACATGTAATGGGCGAATTTGTAAGCTCTTAAGAGAGAGAGTGTGGTTTCCCCTCCTCCTTCATGAAAGGAAAGTTCTTTGATACAGAAACTCTCTAATCTCTATTCTCAAGTCTCTTAATCTCCTATTCTGGTTACTTAATCTCTAGTCTCTTAGTCTCTTATACACTGATCCATACACCTAAACAAACCCTTATCTATCTCTCTCTCTAAAACGACAAGAACAAACTCTTATCTCTCCATTGGAGTTCTTACACACACACACACTTATAGAGTTGAGATCTCTTGTAAAAACTCACATGGTATCAGAGCCAGGTTCATCAGAACCTGGTTGAAGCTTCCGCATACACACAGCTCACTCCTCAGCTCAAATCCAAACCATTGAAGCTATCTCCATTCTGTTCAGTTTCTTGTGAAGAAGAAGGCTGAAGCTTGGCGATTGTTCTTGGTTCCTCATCCTGTTTATTATGGCGACCAGATGGTGATTCTCATTGGAAGCAGAGGTGTATGGAGAGGCCTGGCAAACCAGACTCCATGGCGCCTTGTCCAAGAGAACTACTCATCTAGTTACAATCAAAGTGGTGTCAAGAGCTTGGCACCTGGTTGATATGAAGAAAAGAGGGGTCTTTGAGCTGGTGGTACAAGATGGTGGTCATGAACTGAAGGAGATGGAGGTGGGTGATGATCCAAACTCACAGATCCTACAAAGTCATGAGCTTTGCATCCAAGGGTGATACAAGGACCAAACTGGTTCCTTGATAGTAAGCGATTCTTTAAACCTATTGATAGTGAGCATGTGTTGATAAATGGTTGTGTTGTGTTGTGATTGAAAACCTAAGGATTGTTTAAGATTGCTAGACATTAAAATGTTAGATTCTGTCCCAGGATGCTTAAAGAGTATTGTTAAGTGGTTGAGAGTATGTAAAAATGCTTAGAGAATTGTTTAAAATTGCTTAGCCTGATTCTAAATGAATTGTCTTGTTAGGATGATAGATTGTTGTTTACTCCAGCTTGCATTCATGAATAGAAATCATTTAAGGCTGAATCATGGTGTGTGAGATTGAATATGCTTAGCTTCGGTTCATAATGGTGCTGGTTGTGATTGATTTAATCTGCTTGCATACATGGATTGAAACTGATTTAAAGCTGTTGCATATAGTCTTGAAGATTAGTATGTATGGACTTTAAAGCTAAAGGTTCTTTAAAGAGGATACATACTGTCTAGAAGCTACCTTACATTGAGGCATTAGATTCATGTCTAATAGCTGAGTAAAGTTTTAAAAATTTTGCCTAGTAGCTTGCATTGAATCTGTTTGATCTTGCTTGTACTTGGAGAGGAAAGCTTGCAAAGAGGGGAACTTGTTTATACTTGTTTTCAATCTGTTGCAAAGCTTAAGACATTGGGGATCAATCTTGATGATTAGTCAAGGTGTGATCCCAATGCATTGTTTCTGATCTTTGCTGGAGTTTGAGTGATGTTTCAGGTTCACAAGGAGTGTCCATAACTTCACCATCCATCCGAGTGAAAGAGGAAGAAGTTAGTAGCCATTGTGGGTACAATGGAGTGCTAGAGAAGTTGTAGTAGCCATTGTTGGAGCAATGGAGTGCTAGTAAAAGAGTGGTGAGGCGCCACTAGTAGAGAGGCTCACTAAGGCTCACTTCCAAGCTTGACTTGTTCCACATGGTCAAGCTTGAGGAGGGGAGTTAAAGTGAGCAATCTATGGGTTCAAGAGGTCCATTGCAAGCAACTGAAGAAGGATCCATCCGGGTCTAGGCAGTGGCGTGTCTAGGCAAGAGAGTGTTCAGAGTACTCTTGGCTGTGAGAAGATGAAGACTCTATCAGGGCGGCTTCTAGTGTGAGGTGACTGAAGAGGGAGAAGCTTCCACAAGCATTCCATACAAAGATGGCGAGTTCAAGGTGTTACAATGGTGTGAAGATAAGTGATCATGTAAGCTATCCTTCCAAGCTTGACTTGTTCCACATGGCCAAGCTTGAGGGGGAGTGTTGAGACTTACATGATCTGAGAGTACTTGGTGGTTATTCAAGAAAAGGAGCAGATCAGTTATGAAGCACAATGAAGGATGTGGAGGCAATCTCCAATCCGGTCTCTAGAGTGAGATGGTTGGTATCACAGACTGAAGCATCTTATCATGAAGGCTTCAGTAACTTGGTGATGACTCATGGAGAAGAAGCAACCAAGACTCAGCTTGTATCTATCAAGGAAGATCAGAGAGTCCGAGCACTTGATCACAATAGGAAGGTTGTGAGAAAGGGGGAGAGACCGAGATCTGTCTGAAGAAGAGTACAAGATATGTTGGTGATGAGCAAGGGAAGAGGTGATCAACCTTGCATCACATGAGGGCCATGATCCAGAGTCTTTGTGTCCCTTACATTGTTGGTAAGGCACAAAGACTCACTGGCCAATCCCTAGGCCTTGGAGACTTTACTCTTTTTCCCTCATCAAAGTTTTGTCCCAAAGGGTTTTCCTTGGTGAGGTTTTTAATGAGGAAGTTCTTGAAGGTTCCAAGCTTGACTTAGGATCACTAAAGTCAAGCTTGAGGTGTTGACATGAAGAAATAAAAGGAGTGATCTGGTGTTAACAAGAGACTATGAGAAGAATGAAGAGGAGAAGTGTTTGACGCGCCAAAGAAGAGTTTGAATAAACTCATGAGTGTCTTGCAAGTCAAGGAAAGACTTGGGTTATTTAAAAAGGAGAATTTAAATAGGAAGGATGTCGACAAAGAGGAAGAGAACATTGAGAGAGTGATCACGGGTTCAACAAGGAAGATCAGTGCAGTGCCAACCGTTAGGTGCTGTCACTTTCACCCGGCTGAACGAGCCTGCCCTGATCTCGACCTCTCTCCCATTTCTTTATTCTTTCTGTACTACCTTCATTTGTTTATTCTCTTAATCCTGTCGATCTTCCTCCTCTTGTTTGTCTTTAAATAGCTTGTAATATGTTACCACTTAAGATTAAGGAAATATAATTCCTCCTCTTCTCTCTCTCTTGCGCAATATCACTCACTCTCTCTCTCTCTCTCGGATTCTCACTCTGTTCTTGATTAATCTTCACAAATACACTCTTAATTCATACAAAATATCATGGTATCAGAGCATCAAAGCTCTTGAAACCTATTTCTCTTCCGCAAATCTACTCTGTTCTTGTTTCAAATTCATCTCACAAACTTTCTCTCTCCTGTTCTTGGCGACTTGAAGAAAGATGGATGAACACAACAGCAACCACAAACATCTCAACATTCCTGTGACTTTGAAAGGGGTTAATTACCTCTTCTGGGCCAGGATGGTGAAGAGAGCTCTTGGAGGCAAAGGCTTGTGGAAGTATGCAACAACTGAAGCACCCACAAAGCCTACTGTCCAAGAAGAGAAGGGAAAAGAGAAAGAAGAAGCTGATGAAGACAAATGGGGCCAAGAAGACCTCATGGTGCTCTCAGCTCTCCTTAGCTCTCTTGAACCCGCAATCATGGAGTCCTACTCCTACTGTGAGACCACCAAGCAGCTATGGGACACTCTGTACAAAGTGTATGGGAATGTTTCCAACCTGACAAGGGTCTTTGAAGTGAAGAAAGCTCTCAATGGTCTCAACCAAGGGGACATGGAGTTTCAATCACACTTTGGAAAGTTTAGATCTCTTTGGGCCGAGCTGGAGCTGCTGAGACCTCACACTGTGGATCCTGACATTCTCCTAGCCAGACGTGAAGAAGACAAAGTCTTTGGAATGCTTCTCACCCTCAACACATCCTATGGAGCACTAATCAAACACATCTTAAGAGCTGATAAACTCCCTGACCTAGATGATGTTTGTGCGCAAATCCAGAAGGAAGAAGGGTCAGTAAGCCTGTTTGGAAGCAAAGGGGACTTAAGCATGGCGCATCAAGCTGAGGAGATTGCTGCCAACAAAGCTGCTTACAAGCATGAGGATAGGAAGTCCTTGATCTGTGACCACTGCAAGAAGAAAGGTCATCTCAAAGACAAGTGCTGGATCCTGCACCCTCACCTAAAGCCAAACAAGTTCAAGGAACCAAGATCACAGTACCAGGATGCAAGAGCTAACTTCTCAGCTGATGGTGTTGAACCGGTGACTCCAAACCAAGGTGGTGGAAGCGCCATGGCATCTACATCAGTGTACAACACACCAAGGCCTAACCTGGATGAACTCCTCAAGAAGTCTGACTTGGATGCTCTCATCAAGGCCCTAAAAGAATCTGGTATCTCTAGAACTCTTGGTATCTCTCTCAATGCTTCTCACACTGCTGGTGATGTTTTAAACCTGTTAAAATCGGCTAAACCATTGGTAATTGACTCTGGTGCTTCACATCATATGATTAGTGATTTAAACCTGATTAAAAACATAGTTCCAGCCTTAGGAAATGTGATGATAGCTAATGGTGATAAAATCCCAATTAAAGGGGTTGGCGATCTTAAGCTATTTGATAAAGAATCAAAAGCCTTTTATATGCCAACCTTTGCTTCAAACCTGTTATCTGTTAAGAGAGTCACAAATGATTTAAATTGTCATGTTACTTTCACTCCTAACAGTGTGTATTTTCAGGATATTGATTCAAGTAAGTTGCTTGGAAAAGGTGTCACAAAAGGAGATTTATACTTGCTTGAGGACACAAGACCAGCATCTGATTTATCTGTTGCATTTGTTTCTGTTTCTGATTTCCCTAAAGATGTAATGTGGCATGCTAGATTAGGACATCCTCATTCTCATGCCTTAAACATCCTGTTGCCTAGTGTTAATTTTCAAAATGATTGTGAAGCTTGTATTCTAGGAAAACATTGTAGAAATGTGTTTCCTAAATCCAAGACTATCTATGATAATTGTTTTGACTTGATTCATTCGGATGTGTGGACTGCCCCATGTGCATCTAGAGAACACCATAAGTATTTCGTGACATTCATAGATGAAAAGTCTAAGTACACTTGGATAACTCTGTTGCAATCTAAAGATAGGGTGCTAGAAGCTTTTAAAAATTTTCAAAACTATATCACTAACCATTTCAATGTCAAGATTAAAATTCTTAGATCAGATAATGGTGGTGAATACACTAGCACAGCCTTCAAACAACACTTAGCCACGCATGGAATCATACATCAAACTAGCTGTCCCTATACTCCACAACAAAATGGTGTGGCTGAAAGGAAGAATAGGCATCTAATGGAGGTGGCCAGGAGCATTATGTTTCATGCAAATGTCCCTAAGAGATTTTGGGGTGATGCAGTTGTCACTGCCACTTACCTTATCAACCGCACTCCCACTAGAGTCCTACTTGATTCCACACCATATGAGGTACTGAACAAAACTAAACCTTCCATAGATCATTTGAGGGTTTTTGGGTGTGTTTGCTTTGTCTTTGTACCAGGAGAACTAAGGAACAAGCTAGAACCTAAGGGCACTAAGGCTATGTTTATTGGCTACTCTACACATCAGAAGGGATACAAGTGTTATGTTCCAGAGACAAGAAGAGTCCTAGTGTCAAAGGATGTGAAGTTTCTGGAATCAAAAGGCTATTATGCTGAGAGGAGTTGGGAAGAGCTTGAGAATCTATCCCAATCTGCCTCGGACAGAGCAAGCAACCTTAGAGTGGTGATGGAGAGGCTTGGCATCAGTTTATCTAGATCACCAGCCCCGGTCAGTGAGGTTCCAACACAAGCTACTGAAGAAGCAGCTACCGATGTTGAGATCACTCATCTTGATCCTGAAGGGGGTGATAGTACTGAGCAACAACCAATGCAACCTCAAGAAACCTCAGTATCTCATGATCAAGATGAGATGATAGCACCAACCGGAGTCATTGAAGCTGAAACAGAACCTGAGCAGATACAACCTAGAAGAAGTACAAGGATCAGGAAACCAGCTTCAGATTGGACCAAGACAAGAGTGTACTTCAATGCAGAAGCCGTGGCACACCCCATTAGTGCAGTATGC
>NW_026619871.1:0-6651 GCF_000801105.2 Raphanus sativus | reverse complement strand
TCTAAGCTTAATTTTGCTAGTTATTCTTATTGTATATTATATATAATTTTGATTAAAAAGTAATTAATTTATAAATATATTGTGCCCACGATTAAAGGCATTTCTAGATTCGCCGACCGAACCACCACTGGTTACAGAGAGCCGACAGCACCAGATGGAGCCGAGCCGAAGAGGCACCAGAAACCTCCACGAACATGCGATATTTGAGAAGACTCGGATTGGGAGAGATCTCTCTAACGATGAAGCAGGGGAATCAAAGATCTGGAAGAAAGGAACTCCAAAAGTACAACATGTGCTGCTACAGTTGCATTCAAGAGACTGGATCTAGAAAGGGAAAAATCATCGATTCTTGCATGTTGGATCCTAAACGCTGACTCCACCATTAACCTGAAACCCCTAACCTTTCCATCCCTAAAAGAAAAACTGTATGTAATTTTGTTAATGTAGATACATCAGTCTAGAGTTCTCTGTTGCAGACTTTGTTGATTACACTACAAGAAAACGCGTCTATAACAATGATCTGTTACGAGGAAATTATTTCCTCGTAAATTTACGTGGTTCTTACGACGAAGTTACGAAGAAATAAATATTCGTCGTAAAGGAGTTGTAAAGTTACAACGATAACGTTTCGTCGGAAACCCAATGTAATTTTACGAGGCTTTTACGTGGAAAGCCCAATTCATCGTAAACGCATAGGTCGGTTCACAATTCTATTTTGGTCAATCAAGACGATTATCCTACAAATTTAAATATAAAACTAGTTTGGTTAGTGCACTTCATCGACTCGGCCATCTCTCTGAAAGATAATTTCTATTTTATCTTTTTTTGCCAAATAGAACATAGCTCGATGAGTTAATACAATCACTATGTAGAAAAAGATATAGGGTGTGACTTTCTTTATAAGTCTATCAATTGGTCTATATAAATAAATGAGATACATGATCCAGTCTACCCATTTGTGAAGTCAAAAAGAACCTTTAACTTCATGTCCAAATAGAATAAAAGTGGTAAAAAAAGTTGGAAATAAAGCATCTCGAATAAACGGATTCATGATAAAATCCTTTATTTACTAAAAAATTTTAGTGGGTAAGAGTATTAAATGGTATATATTTTTAATAGCTTGGAGGATTAAAAACATGACTATTTCTTTTCAATTGGCTGTTTTTGCATTAATTATTACTTCATCAATCTTACTGATTGTTAACGTCAGACCTTCTTGTATGCTTTTCTGGTAGAAGCATTAATAAATCCTTAATCAAACCACTGGATCAAATGATCTTCCACTCATCAATTTTATTTAGATAGTATATTTAATATCAGTTAAATACTTATATAAATTCATTCCAATCACTTTAATATAGATTTGATTAGATATGGTTCCATAACATAAATGTCATTTTAAGTGCCATAGATATATACACTACATTTTGGTAATTTTTTTAACACTGGATAACAACATTACATTATATATATATGATGATCATCTACATGCAATATATGCAATTTTGATGAAAAACTCTATAGATAATGGTTCCACAATGAAGCGCACCCCAACACACTTGGATCGACTGACGGTTCTCCATATAAGACATCATCGATTGACAACATTTCTCTGCAACAGACACAACGAACGGTTCTTCCTACAGTAGTCTGAAATCTCCGATAAACTTCACATCATATAATCTGAAAGAAATTGTATAGTTTAAGATCCGAACCATAGACCACTTAGAAGCCTTTAAATCTACCAATAAGTAAGGTGCTTCCACACATTTTTTTCTAACTTACCAAACAACTTTCTAAATATAGAGTTCGAAATATTTTAATCTTACTAAAATATTCTACTAAATTTCCCTTACCTAACGAATTCTACACAATATCCCTATAAATAAGAAATAAGAAATAAATAATAAAATAATAAAATAATAAATAGAATTTTTCTTTGACATAAGAGCATAAAAATATATAGACTTGAACACTAAATTTAGTTGCCGATACCATATATAAAACTAAGTTAACCACTTTCTAAATCTTATCTTCGAAATATATTAAACAACATCTTAATTCAAAGGAATATCTGCACGCCTACTTTCATATAATTTTCATTTTAAGTCTGAATATAATGTGTGGACAATTTTATAAGTAAATTGTTCAGTATTTGATTATAATGGGTCTGGATTAATTTAAATAAGAAATATATGGAGCAAATTCGTGAAACTATAATATTGATTAATATAATTGTTTAAAATTTACTAAAATTACAAAATGTATAAAAGAAACAGTTACATAAAATATTGTTGTGATAACAGATGATATAACAGGCCATGTAGCAGTCACGAAGAACTTGACAAAACACAACATGAGATGTGATAACTATTGTCCAAGATGTAGAGAACCAGAAGAATCTGTTACACATGCGATTTTTGAATGTCCATCAGCCCTACAATTTTGGGCCTTATCAGCAACGCCATTGAGTCCCGATATCTTTCCAGTCTTGAGTATTTATTGTTGGAGATAAACATGAAGTTAGCTTAGAGTCTAAGCAACACTAATTCCAAGTGTATTAGGAATAGGAAAGTTATTACCTAAGAGTTTAGGAATACTAAAATCTATATAAGAGATGCAAGAGTGTTGCATTCAATATAAGAGTTTATATTGTGAGTTGAGAGCTTAAGGTTTTTGAGTGTTTCCTTAAGAGAGAGTTTAATAAAGAGAGTTCTTTATATTGAGTTGTGTTCTTCATATCAAGTTTAAAGTTCTAAGACATTCTTTGAGCTTATATTTGGTATCAGAGCCATACTTAAAGTTATCAAGGAGAAAGAGATGGGAGATATAGTTGTGGCAACGAAAGACAAAGGAGGATCATCCTCCATCAAGTGTCCAATGTTAACCACCACAAACTATACAGTATGGGCGATTCGCATGAAGTTGTTACTCGATGTTCATGAAGTATGGGAGGCTGTCGAAGGAGAGACCACTGAGAAGAAGAAAAATACCATGGCAACCGCTCTGATCTGTCAATCCATACCAGAATCATTGGTCTTACAAATTGGGAGTCTCGACTCTGCAAAGAAGGTATGGGATGCAATCAAAACACGTCATGTTGGAGCTGAGAGAGTTCGAGAAGCCCGACTTCATACTCTGATGAATGAATTTGACCGCTTGAAGATGAAAGAAACAGATAAGATTGATGACTTCGTCGGTAAAATATCAGAGATATCCTCAAAAGCTGAAACTTTAGGAGAAAAGATAGAAGAAACAAAGCTCGTAAAGAAGCTATTGGGAAGCTTACCGCGCAAGAAATATATTTTCATGGTTGCTTCTTTAGAACAATTACTGGACCTAAAGACAGCAAGTTTAGAAGACGTTATAGGACGATTAAAGACATATGAGGAGCGAGTAAGTGAAGAAGAAGAAGATACACAGGATCAGAACAAGTTGATGTATACTAATACTGAATCTCAACCCTATCGAGACTATCAAGGAGGACGAGGCAGAGGTGGTAGAAACTATAACAGAGGAAGAGGTCGTGGCAGAACATATTGGGATAACAGAGATAATACAAGATCTTACTGGGAAAGTCGAGATAACTCTAAGGTGACATGTTTTAGATGCGATAAACAGGGACACTTTGCAGCGACATGCCCTGACAGACTGTTGAAGTTGCAAGAAACAACTGAAAGCAAAGATGGTGACATGACTCAGGAAGCCGATAGATTAATGATGCAGGAGATCGTCTACCTCAACGAACGGAATGTAACGCCTAAGAACTTCGAGTCAAATACCGATAGTGACAGAATATGGTATTTAGATAACGGTGCTAGCAACCATATGACTGGGAACCGAAGCTATTTCAATTCGTTGGATGATAAGATTACTGGGAAGGTTCGGTTTGGAGACGACTCAAGAGTAGATATCAAGGGAAAAGGATCAATTCTATTTGTTAGTCAAGATGGGAAGAGGAAGATACTTGCAGACGTCTATTTCATACCAGATCTTAAGAGTAACATTATAAGTCTCGGGCAAGCTACGGAGTCAGGATGCGACGTTAGAATGAGAGAGGACTATCTTACTTTACATGACAGAGACGGTAATCTCATTGTGAAGGCGCCTAGGGCAAGAAACCGACTATACAAAGTAGTTATGGAAACAGCAGAACAGAGATGTTTACAAACGGAGATACATCACGAGTACTCACAGTGGCATGCGCGCCTTGGACATCTTGGAGCTGATGCACTAAAGATGATGGTAAGCAAGAATCTTGTTCGAGGACTCCCCGAACTAAAAATTGAGAAGGAGATCTGTAGCTCTTGTCTGCAAGCTAAACAAACGAGGAAACCATTCCCACAATCTACGACATATCGTGCAAGCACGGTCCTTGAGCTCATACATGGTGACCTTTGTGGACCAATAGCACCAAAAACTGCAGGAAAGAGTAGATATATATTTGTGCTCATTGATGATCACTCGCGTTATATGTGGTCTATATTGCTAAAGGAGAAGGGAGAAGCATTCGAGAAGTTTAAGAGGTTTAAACAGATAGTTGAACATGAAGCAGGCACAAGCATAAAGACATTAAGAACGGATCGAGGCGGAGAGTTCACCAGCACAGAGTTTCGGGATTTCTGCGAGAAGGCAGGAATACAACGTCATTTGACCGCTCCATACACGCCACAACAGAATGGAGTAGTAGAGAGGCGTAATAGAACGTTGCTAGAGATGACTAGAAGTATCTTAACACACATGAGTGTGCCAAATTACTTGTGGGGGGAAGCAGTTAGGCACTCAACGTACCTAATAAACCGTATTGCGACTAAGACATTAGTCTCTCAGACTCCATACGAGGCATTCAAAGGAAGAAAGCCGAGTATTGAGCACATTCGAGTGTTTGGGTGCATTGCTCATGCAAAGGTAGATTCGGCAGGGCTGAAGAAATTAGACAAAAGGTCTCGTACGTTGGTAAACTTAGGAACCGAGCCCGGTTCTAAAGCCTACAGACTACTTGACCCTACATACCAAAAGATTATTGTCAGTCGAGATGTTGTGTTTGAAGAAAATAAACCTTGGGATTGGAACAAATCAAGAGGAAACGAAACAGAGAAACCAGGAAGTTTCAAGATTGGCTTTGGAGAATACGGTAACCAAGGGCTCGAAGAGATCATAGATGAAGGCAGTAAAGATAAAGAGACTATCAGCGAGGGTGTTAAAGAAGAAAGTAATAATGATGCAACAGAGGAAGAGAACAATGATTTATCTTCAGAGTTTGAAGAAGAAACAGAGGAAACAGAGTTGCGACGTTCTACTAGAATCACTAAGAAACCAGGGTATCTAGATGACTATATACTTCTAGCTGAAGCAGAAGGAGAGCGGTTATTGTTTCTCCTAGATGAAGAACCGTGGGATTTCAAGACTGCAATGGAGGAGCAAGTGTGGCGTGACGCGTGCGAGGACGAGATCAGTTCCATTGTGAAGAATAAAACCTGGAACTTAGTTGACCTTCCACCAGGAGCTAAAGCAATAGGTTTAAAGTGGATTTTCAAGATAAAAAGAAACGCAGATGGGAGCATAAACAAATATAAATCGAGATTGGTGGCTAAGGGATATATTCAAAGGCACGTCATTGATTTTGAAGAAGTTTTCGCACCGGTTGCTCGTATTGAAACTGTAAGGTTTCTTGTTGCTCTTGCAGCATCAAAGGGGTGGGTGATCCATCATCTAGACGTAAAGACCGCTTTCCTCAACGGTGACCTAAAAGAGGTCGTATACGTTAAACAACCCGAGGGATTTGAAGTGCAGGGTGAAGAAGATAAAGTATACAGACTTAACAAAGCTCTGTATGGACTGAGACAAGCACCAAGGGCATGGAATGAAAAGCTAAACAAAGTTCTGGAGCAACTACTATTCAAAAGGTGTACAAAAGAACCAGCCTTATATCGCAAGCAAGAGCACGATGAGCTTCTTCTTGTTGCTGTATACGTCGATGACCTCTTGGTCACAGGTTCTAACGAACACATAATTGACGTCTTTAAGAAGCAAATGTCCAGCAATTTTGATATGAGCGATCTTGGGTTACTAACCTACTACCTCGGGATTGAAGTAACACAAGAGAAGGGGAAGATCACGTTGAGTCAAGCCAGATATGCGGAGAAGATTTTAAAGGAAGCCGGCATGGATGAGTGTAATGCCACTCATACACCTATGGAGTTTGGTCTGAAGTTGTCTAAATCAGAGGAAGAAGACGACATCGATGCAAAGGAGTACAGGCGTATGATCGGGTGTTTAAGGTATGTGCTACACACACGGCCAGATCTTGCGTTCTCAGTTGGTTTACTTAGTCGATATATGCATCAACCGAAGCGTTCGCACGGAGCAGCGTTAAAACAAATACTAAGATACCTAAAGGGAACGACAGGAGTAGGCCTCGTGTACAAGGAAGCAAACTCGTTGAGTCTAGAAGGTTTTAGTGACTCAAGTCACAATATTGATGAGGATGATGGTAGGAGTACTACTGGGCATATATTTTACTTGAATAATAGTCCTATTACTTGGTGTTCTCAGAAGCAGGAAACGGTGGCATTATCTTCTTGTGAGGCTGAGTTTATGGCAGCAACCGAAGCCGCAAAACAAGCCATATGGTTGCAAGAACTAATGGGA
>NW_026619870.1:0-6657 GCF_000801105.2 Raphanus sativus | reverse complement strand
ATAAGCTCTTTGTTGGCGATTTGTAATCTTTAAGGGAGTAAGGGGGAGTTCCCCTCTCCACTTCATAATCTTAAGTCTCTGGTTCTATAATCTTCAAGTCTTGTTCTTAGTCTCTTAGTCTCTCATAAACACATAAACCTACACACCTAAACACTCTTTCTTATACACTGATTAATCTCACCATAAACAAACTCTTATTACTCCATTGGAGTTCTTATACACACACACATCTATAGAGTTGAGATCTCTTTAAAACTCATATGGTATCAGAGCCAGGTTCATCAGAACCTGAGCTGTTACTTCCGCCATTCACATGCTCTCCCCTCAGCTCAAATCAAACCGTGAAGACACATCCAGCCGAGTTCAGTTTCTGAAGCAAAAAGAAGACTGAAGCCGTGTGGAGTCCTCCTTGTCTCTCAGCCGAACCAAGCAGTACCTGGTGAAGAGTCTTGTTGGAAGCAGAGGTGGATGGAGAGGAGTAATTAACCTCATCCAAACTCGCCTTGTCCAAGAGCTCTTGTTCATCCAGTTACAAGAAGAACACTTTCCAGTACATGGCGAGTAGAGAGCTTAGAGAAAGGAGGGGTCTTTGAGTTGGTGGTGAAAGGAGGTGGCCATGAACTGAAGGAGAAGGAGATGGGTGACGATCCAGGCTTCTAGACCTCCACAAGTCATGACCAGAAGCCTTGAAGCTTAAGGAACCAACCTGGTTTCTTAGAGTAAGCGATTCTGTTCTTTAAAAATATGAGCATGTGGTGATATCTGATTGTGGTGTGGTGTTATTGTTAACCTGTGGATGTTTAAAGATTGCTAAAAGGTTTTAGAATCTGTCCCAGGATGCATAAGAGTGTTGTTTAATGGTTGAGGATTGTTTAAAAATTGCTTAGAGTGGTTTTAAAATGCTTAGCCTGATTCTTGTATGAGTTGTGCAAGTTGTTAATACTTGTAGCTTTCATATCTTGAAATCTGTAAAGGTTATAGCATGGTGTGTGAGGGAGCAGTAGTGCTTAGCCTCTCGGTTCTTTGGTGATGCTTGTTAAGGTGTTTAACTAGGATTGTTAATCCGGCTTGCATACATGTTTAGTTTCCGAGTTTAGGTTGTTGCATACTGTCTTGTTGCTGCCTGATATTGAAGCATTAGATTCATGTCTAAGTGCTGAGTAAAGGAGCTTTAAAATTTGCCTAGTAGCTTGCATTGAATCTGTTTTGATCTTGCTTGTACTTGGATTGAAAAGCTTGCAAAGAGGGGAACTTGATGATACTTGTTTTCAATCTGTTGCAAAGCTTAAGACATTGGAGATCAATCTTGATGATTAGTCAAGATGTGATCCCAATGCATTGTTTCTGATCTTTGCTGGAGTTTGAGTGATGTTTCAGGTTCACAAGAGTGTTCACAGCTTCACCATCCATCCGAGTGAAAGAGGAAGAATGTAGTAGCCATTGTGGGTACAATGGAGTGCTAGAGAAGTTGTAGTAGCCATTGTTGGAGCAATGGAGTGCTAGTAAAAGAGTGGTGAAGCGCCACTAGTAGAGAGGCTCACTAAGGCTCACTTCCAAGCTTGACTTGTTCCACATGGTCAAGCTTGAGGAGGGGAGTTAAAGTGAGCAATCTATGTGTTCAAGAGGTCCATTGCAAGCAACTGAAGAAGGAGCCATCCGGGTCTAGGCAGTGGCGTGTCTAGGCAAGAGAGTGTTCAGAGTACTCTTGGCTGTGAGAAGATGAAGACTCTATCAGGGCGGCTTCTAGTGTGAGGTGACTGAAGAGGGAGAAGCTTCCACAAGCATTCCATACAAAGATGGCGAGTTCAAGGTGTTGCAATGGTGTAAAGATAAGTGATCATGTAAGCTATCCTTCCAAGCTTGACTTGTTCCACATGGTCAAGCTTGAGGGGGAGTGTTGAGACTTACATGATCTGAGAGTACTTGGTGGTTATTCAAGAAGAGGAGCAGATCAGTTATGAAGCACAATGAAGGATGTGGAGGCAATCTCCAATGCGGTCTCTAGAGTGAGATGGTTGGTATCACAGACTGAAGCATCTTATCATGAAGACTTCAGTAACTTGGTGGTGACTCATGAAGAAGAAGCAACCAAGACTCAGCTTGTATCTATCAAAGATGATCTGGTAATCCGAGCCTTAGAAACCCAACAGGAAGTTGGGTGAAAGGGGGAGAGATCAAGATCAGTCTGAAGAAGAGTACAAGATATGATGGTGATGAGCAAGGAAAGAAGTGATCTACCTTGCATCACATGAGGGCCATGATCCAGAGTCTTTGTGTCCCTTACATTGTTGGTAAGGCACAAAGACTCACTGGCCAATCCCCGGGCCTTGGAGACTTTACTCTTTTTCCCTCATCAAGGTTTTGTCCCAAAGGGTTTTCCTTGGTGAGGTTTTTAATGAGGAAGTTCTTCAAGGTTCCAAGCTTGACTTAGGATCACTAAAGTCAAGCTTGAGGGGGAGTGTTAACTTGAAGAAAAGAAATGGAGTGTAAGAAGAAGTATGGAGGAGTTTGGGTTTGGTGCAAAGATAGGGCAAGTCTTACAGAGATTGCCTATCAAGCTTTAGGAGTGTCTAAAGAGATCAAGAAGTGTCTTAAGGGCTGTGCAAAGATAGGGCCAAGTCCAGGAGGGACTTAGAAGCATGTTTGAGAGTGAATGGTTAAGTGTGCAAAGATAGGGTGAGGTCAGTACGGATTTGGTACGGACGTGTACGGACTGTACGGATCCGTACGGACCAGTTCGACCCAACATTGCATAACTTGACCATTTAAGAAGAAATGAAGTTGGTGCAAGAATAGGGCGCAAGGCACAAGTCCGGACATGATCAGAATGTATCAGGAAGGCTGTGTGCAAAGTCAGGGACTTAGAAACCTTATCTGGTCGTATGGCATCAAAGAAGAATCAAGAAGATGCTTTGTGATGCTTTGTGATAAAGGAAGGGAGAGTGGCGCCAATGACAGGCTGTATTAGTCTGGCTAAAGCAATGAGAAGAAGCTACAGTGACTTATGTATATGGACAGCTAAATGGGAAGGTTCAAGGGAGCCTCTCATCAACCAATCAGGCGCCAGTCTCCACCTTGACCAGATTCAAACTAGCCAATCAAGCAGCAGCTGTAGCACAGCCAATAAGACACTCTCGCCAGCCTTACTCTCCATCTGGTCCATCCATTCAAATTCAAGTTATATCAACCATTAGATTTAGGTTGTGAGATTGCAAAGTGTAATGAGCATATATAAGCTCTTTGTTGGCGATTTGTAATCTTTAAGGGAGTAAGGGGGAGTTCCCCTCTCCACTTCATAATCTTAAGTCTCTGGTTCTATAATCTTCAAGTCTTGTTCTTAGTCTCTTAGTCTCTCATAAACACATAAACCTACACACCTAAACACTCTTTCTTATACACTGATTAATCTCACCATAAACAAACTCTTATTACTCCATTGGAGTTCTTATACACACACACATCTATAGAGTTGAGATCTCTTTAAAACTCATACTGCTTGGATTGGATGAGCTACTGCTTGATTGTTGAAATACACTCTTGTATTTGTCCAGTTTGAGGCTGGGTTTCTCTGCCTTGTGCTTCTCCTAAGCAGTGGCTGAGCAACCTGCTCCTCCTCCACATTCTGCTCGCTTGAACTCACCACTGGTTCCTCTTGAATACTGTGATGCTGTTCCTCTTGTGCATGATCCTCATGATTCTCAGCTTGATCATGACTTGCTGAAATATCCTCTTGATGTTGTTCAGCTTGATTGTCCCCCTCAGGATCAAGGTGAGTAACTTCTATACTCTCGTTAGTAATTCCTGGTCCTGGTGGAATTGTTGCTTCTTCTTGTACACCGGTTGTCCTCTCAATAGGTACACTGATGCCAAGGCTCTCCATGACTCTTCTGAGATTATCAGCTCTATCTGAAGTAGGTTGGGATAGATTCTCCAAATCTTCCCAATTCTTCCCATCATAGTAACTCCTAGACTCCATGAACTTGACATCTCGTGAGATTAAGACCCTCCTGGTCTCTGGTACATAACATTTGTAGCCTTTCTGATGAGGAGAATACCCAATGAACACTGCCTTTGTGCTTCTTGCATCAAGCTTGTTCCTCTGCCCTCCTGGTACCAATACAAAACAGATACAACCAAACACCCGCATGTGATCCAGAGATGGCTTGCTCTTGTTGAGAACTTCATAAGGAGATATGTCATTGAGAACTCTAGTTGGGGTTCTGTTGATCAGATGACAAGCAGAAACCACAGCATCACTCCAGAACCTCTTTGGAACACTCATGTGGAACATCATTGATCTAGCCACCTCCATAAGATGCCTGTTCTTCCTTTCAGCAACTCCATTTTGCTGAGGAGTATAAGGACAACTGGTCTGATGAATAATCCCTTGTTGAGATAAAAACTGCTTGAAAGCTCCACTTGTGTACTCTCCACCATTATCAGACCTGAGAATCTTCACTTTAGCACTGAAGTGGTTGGTGACATGAGAATGATAATTCTTGAAAGCTTCCAAGACTCTGTCCTTAGACTGGATCAGTGTTACCCAAGTGTACTTGGACTTCTCATCAATGAATGTAACAAAGTACTTGTGATTCTCTCTGGACATACAAGGTGCAGTCCACACATCAGAGTGAACCAGGTCAAAACACTTCTCATAAATCGTGTTGGACCTTGGGAATACTGTCTTGCAATGCTTCCCCAAGATGCATGCTTCACACTCATCATTTTTAAACACAACTCCAGGAAGCATCAGACTGAATGCTCTAGTGTGCGGATGCCCCAATCTAGCATGCCATATAGTGCTCTCAACCCCAGCAGATGTACTGACCAAGCAACATGAGGAGGATTCAGCTAGTTGAGTCTTTTGGAGATGATACAGCTCCTGATGGCTGTGGCCTCTACCAATAACCTGCCCTGTCTTTAAATCTTGAAACTCAACTTCATCTGGTCTGAATACAACCTGACAACTCAGATCAACAGTAGCTCTCCTCACAGATAACAGGTTAGATGTAAACTTAGGCATATATAAGGCAGTTGATTCCCTATCAAACAACCTAAGGTTCCCTATCCCTTCTATCTTCACCTTATCACCATTAGCTATCAGAACATTTCCAGTAGCAGGCTGGATATCACTAATCAAGGTTCTATCACTAATCATGTGATGACTAGCTCCTGAATCTATAATAATGGGTTTAGAGCCAGGAGATGATATACCAGCCTTCTTGGATGAGATAAGGGATTGAGCAGCTTTGATAAAGAGATCAAAGTCTCTCCTGGTTGCTGGACCATCAGGGTTGGTTGCGCCAGTCTCACTTCTCCACCATTCTCCTCTAGTGGTGTCACTACTGAGCGCTGAGTACATGGTTCTTCCATGAATCACTGGATGCTCAAACTCCTTGAGCTCATATCCATTTGGCTGACTTCTAAGGACACCAGCTTCTCTTAAGTCTGGTATCTTTCCTTCTCTAAGGAAATCATTTATCAGCTTGTTGTGGGTTGAATCCAGGTGCAGTAACAAGCTCAGAAGCCTATCCTGCTCATAAACAACTTGAAGGCTCTCCCATAAACTTCCATATCCAAGCTGAAGAGTTTCCCATAGATTTCTTGCGGTTTGAACATGGGAGTGTGTCTTCAAGATTGTTGGAGATAGGGAGTTTTGTATGATTCCAAGTGTTTGCTGATCTTCTTGAACCCACTTGTTGTCATGCTTCAGGCGTGTGAACATAATTTCCTCTTGAGTCATCTTCTTTGAAGTCCCAGCCTTCATGATGTGGCTGTCCCAAAGTCCATGACTCCCCAAGGTGAATCTGGCCACTCTTGACCATATCAGATAATTAGACCCCTCTAGGGTTATAGGAATAGAAATCTCTGATTTTTCCATCATGAGCAGCTGGGTAACATCAATCACAGCTAGTATCCAGTGGAAAAGACTTCAAAGGTATAACCAGAGTGAGAAAAAGAAGAATTAGATGAACTTTGCTATTTTTGGCAAAATCTGGAAATGAGAATGAAGAACACACCAAGAACAGTATGAACTTTGCCAAAAATAGAAATAAAACTCAGAGAATTTGCGGAATTAAATCAGGTTTCAAGAGCTTGTGCTCTGATACCATGTTAGAATTGATAGATTATGAGAATCAAAGAGAGATAAGTGTGTGAAGAACACTGATGAACAAAAAGAGAGAGAGAGAGAGAGAGAGAGAGAAACGAGATTAAAGAGAGACAAAGAGAGAAAGTGATTTTCATTAATTGATAGTTGTCACACATGGTTACATATATAGGCTGATAACATATCTCAGGAAACTACTAAAATAGTGAGACAGAGAAACAACAATAAACAATGAGGAAGAGTCCAACTGGTGTGGAGCAGGAGTGGCAGTGTGATAGTGACAGCACCTAACGGCTGGAACCACTTGAATCCTTAGCTCTTCACGTGATCAGCCTCTTCCAATGCCTTAGCGAGTTTCCTTAGTCTCTTGTGATCCCATAAACTCGCCACCAAGCTTACTTTTCTTGCAAGGCAATCTAGGTTGTATGGAACTCCTTGCTCACTGCTTCTCAGTTTCCTTTGTTGCCTCTCACTATGTAACCTTCACATCCTTATTCTTACTGCTCCTTATTGCTTCATCTCAACACGTGGTTCATCCTGGTTTGATA